>NW_027594357.1:0-18640 GCF_964213995.1 Mustelus asterias | reverse complement strand
ATTTTCCGCTCACATTTTTGATGTTCGACTGGACCGCCTCCTCCTTCCCGACACGTCCGACTGGAAATGTGGAGAAGTGGATAACAGGAATTCCCGTGTAATGTGTCAATATTGGCAACGTCTGCTCAATGGGAAGAGAAGGTTGGACAGGGACGATAAGCGGCAGGAGAACTGTGGAGAGGGGATAGAATGAAGGAACAAGAAGAGGCCAAAAATGAGCCAGTTCTGCCATTAATGGGCTGGTATGTGACCTAACTCCATTTACACGCCTTGGTGCCGTGTCCCTTCATGAGAAGAAGAGAAATCGGGATCTGCTGATATATTTGAGGAGACGGTGGTAATGTCACTGGACTAGTAATCCCAGGCTAATGCCCTTGGGACATGGGTTCAAATCCCACCATGGCTGCTTGGGGAACTGAATTGGAATTCAATGAATTAATCTGGAATATAAAGCTAGTCTCAGTAGTGGTGACCATGATAACTATTGTTGATTGTTGTAACAACCCATCGTGTTTACGAATGAGATTCAGGGAAGGAAGCCTTCCTTCTAACCGAGATGTGACCCAGACCCACAGTCATGTGATTGACTCTGAAACACCTTCGCTGTTCCTTTCAAGGGGTCGGCAAAATGCTGACCTTGCCACGGATGCCTGGATCCCATGAAAGAGTATAAAATGTAGCTGAATCAAAGAGCCTCAATAGATATGATGGGCCGAATGGCCTGCAGTATGATTCTCTGATTTTATAAAGTGCTGGGTGGGAAGGGTGTGGATGGAAGCGGTGGGTGGTATCTCTGGGTATTGGGTGGTATCTAATTTTAAGTTCATTTATTATTGTCACAAGTAGGCTTACATTAACATTGCAATGAAGTTACTGTAAAATCCCCTAGTCGCCACACTCCGGCACCTGTTCGGGTACACTGAGGGAGAATTTAACATGGCCAATGCACCCGAACCAGCACATCTTTCGGACTGTGGGGGGAAACCGGAGCACCCGGAGGAAATCAACGCAGACACGGGGAGAACGTGCAAACTCCACACAGACAGTAACCCAAGCCAGGAATCGAACCCGGGTCCTTGGTGCTGTGAAGCAGCAGTGCTAACCACTGTGCCAGCGTGCCACCCTGGGCAATGGGTGGTATCTCTGGGCAGTGGGTGGTATCTCTGGGTGATGGGTGGAACCTCTGGTCAATGGGTGGCGTCTCTAGGCAGTGGGTGGCATCTCTGGGTAGTGGGTGGCATCTCTGGGCAGTGCGTGGTATCTCTAGGCAGTGGCTGGTATCTCTGGGCAGTGCGTGGTATCTCTAGGCAGTGGCTGGTATCTCTGGGTGGCATCTCTGGGCAGTGCGTGGTATCTCGAGGCAGTGGGTGACATCTCTGGGCAGTGGGTAGCATCTCTGGGCAGTGTGTAGTATCTCTAGGCAATGGGTGGCATGTCTGGGCAGTGAGTGGTATCTCTGGTACAATGCCCCATGCCCCCTCTCAAGTACAAGGTCATGGAGCTAGCTATCTTTCCCTTTCCATTCACTTCAGTCTCATTGCGACACGGAAGGCAGTAAGGGATATTTTGTGTTAGAGAGAGAGGGGACAGTTACATGGGGAGAAACGTTTATCCGACTCAATCCAAAGTCCAAACAAAGTCTCAGCAGTGAGACTTCCCATCCAAGCTGACAGGACAGGCTGGCCTCTTCCTGTGCTGGGCTTGATCTACATGATCCGAGCTGATTGGAGCAGGCATTACACCTTCTCCAAGGCTTGATCTCATTTGCATCTTAGCCAAAAGGCCTAGATGCCACTTTCAAAAATTGCTTCAAATGAAGCCTCAGTGTAACCTCATGACTTTAACCAAGTGCAGGATGCCAAAACTACACTTGATCTTAGTCAAAATGTGGGGGAAGGACTTTTAAAAAATTTGTCCATGGGATGTGGGCGTCGCTGGCTGGGCCAGCATTTATTGTCCATTCCTGAGGGCAGTTGAGAGCCAACCACATTGCTGTGGGTTTGGAGTTACACATAGGCCAGACCGGGTAAGGAGGGCAGATTTCCGTCGCTAAAGGACATTCGTGAACCAGATGGGTTTTTACAACAATCGACAATGGTTTTAATGGTCATCATTAGACTTTTAATTCCAGATATTTATTGAATTCAAATCTCACCGTCTGCCTTGCATGCAGAACGACAAAATTCTTGTCAAGAAGCTGCTTCACAAGAAGGTCCACATGAGGGTTTGAGTGTATTGGCAGGTGGCCAATAGCAGCACATGGCCAATGATCTAGTGTGAAGCGTTCAGCCATTCACTGAAACAGCTGTGAGTAAACAACAGCAACAGCTGCACTTGTCAGGGCCAGCTAACAGCAATTAAAGGAGCAGTGTGACTGAGGCAAACATTAGAAGGGACATCACCAGTAGGAATAAAGAAAGGCTTGTATTTATCTCGTGCCTCATGGTGTCTCTCAGAGTGTTTCACATACCTTGAATTGAACTGGCACGGAACAACTGCTGTGACTGAAGGAAATGGATGGATGTGTAATCAGAGCAAAGAGGACCATTCTCTCGCCTCTCTACAATGGGTAGATTGTGTCAGAGACCAAGACGTTTGCAGGTTTAATCGGTGCTGTGTGCTGACCTCAGCTGTAGCAGTGGTTGGGGGGAGGAGTGAGGAGGGAAGGGATCCAATTGGCCTCAGTACCCTGGACTAAGGAGAAAGAAGTTCAGCCAGGATTGCTGCTGCTCATTTGCTATCTGGTGACACCTTCTCGCTTGGCAGTGATGCACCACATGCTGGGATAACTTGCTAACACTCATACGATCTACCAATTAATGTGTATCAAACAGACGAGGAGGATAGAACATAGAAGAGTACAGCACAGGAACAGGCCCTTCGGCCCACGATGTTGTGCCGAACATAACTCCAAGTTAAACTAATCCCTTCTGCCTGCCCTTGGTCCGTATCCCTCTGTTCCTTACATATTCATGTGTTTATCTAAAAGACCCTTAAACTCCCCTATCGTATCCGCCTCCACCCCCACCCCTGGCAGCGCATTCCAGACCCCTACCACTCTCTGTGTGAAAAACTGGCCCATCACATCTCCATTCAACTTTCCCCCTCTCACTGTAATACCAGGCTTGACCCCTGCAATTAGACATTTCAAGCATGGGCAATAAACTGTTGCAAAAAATGGTTTATATTGACAACCTCATTATTTGCCATGGGGCCTTTAAAATTACCCCATTTATTTTCATTAAAAAACCTCAATTTACCCCATTTAATCGCTTCTCAGTTTTCTAGCAGTTGGGGGGGGCGGGGGGGCGGGGGGGGGGGGGGGGGTACGTGACAACCTCAACATCAAGCAGTCAGTTTGATTTCAGTGGTAGGGAAACTTCTGGAAACCATAGTTTGGGACAAAATTAATAGTCACTTAGACAAGTGCAGGATAATTGAGGAAATGGACTTGTTAAGGGAAAATTACCCCCCACTGATTTGTTGAGGAGGTGATAGAGAAGGGTGATCAGGGAAATGCTGTGGTGTATATGGATTTTCCAGTACCACACAACAGACTTGTGAGCAAATGTCTAGCTCAGGGTATAAAAGGGACAGTAAGCATTTGCATTAGAAATTGGCTGAGTGACAGGAAATAAAGAGTAATGGTAAGTGGTTGTTTTTCAGATTGGAGGAAGGTTTGCAGTGGATTTCCCCAGGAGTCAGTGTTGGGACCGTTGCTTTTCCTGATATATTTTAATGAGCTAGACTGTGGGGTTCAGAGCATGGTTTCAAAATTTGCAGATGATACGAAGATTGGAAACATTGGCTGGAATTTTCCAGTGCTTCATACTGGTGGGATCTTCCAGTCATTGAAAATGGCGGCGGCACGGTGTGGCACAGTGGTTAGCACTGCTGCCTCACAGCACCAGGGACCCGGGTTTGATTCCAGCCTCGGGTCACTGTCTGTGCGGAGTTTGCACATTCTCCCCGTGTCTGCGTGGGTTTCCTCCGGGTGCTCCGGTTTCCTCCCATAGTGCAAAGATGTGCGGGTTAGGTGGATTGGCCATGCTGAATTGCCCCTTGGTGTCAGGGTGACTAGCTAGGGTAAATGCATGGGGTTATGGGGATAGGCTTGGGTGGGTTGTGGTCGGTGCAGACTCGATGGGCCAAATGGCCTCCTTCTGCACTGTAAGATTCTATGGTTCTGTGATAAAATGCAGAGAGCAGTTAATGAAGCATATATTATTTTTGGCTTTATTAATAGGGCTATTAATAAGATTAAGGAGGTTATGTTGAATTTGTATAAGAGACTAGTTAGGCCTCATTTGGAGTACTGATCCAGTTCTGGGCTCTAAACTTGAGGAAGAATGTGTAGGCATTAGAGAGAGAACAGGAGATTCACAAAAATGATTCCAGGGATAAAGAATGATAGCTATGAGGATAGATTGGAGAGGTTGAGACTGTTTACTTGGAGAAAAGAAGGCTGAGAGGAGACTTGACAGAGGAATTCAAGGTCTTGAGCAGTATGGACAGGATAAATAGTGAGAAACTGTTCCCTCTCACCAGGGGGCACAGATTCAAAATAATTGGCAAAAGGGGTAAAATGTTGTGAGGGAAAAAAAATTCATCCAAGGAGTGGCTGGAATCTGGAACGAACTTCCTGAGAGGCTGGTGGAGGCAGGTCCGATCGAGATATTCAAAAAGGAATTGAATATCTATCTGAAAAGAAAGAATGTACAAGGTTACAAGGATTGTTAAGATTTGGATTAAGATTCCGGGATAGTCAGCATGGATTCGTGAAGGGCAAGTCGTGCCTCACAAATTTGATAGAATTTTTTGAGGAGGTAACCAAGTGTGTTGATGAAGGTAGGGCAGTTGATGTCATATACATGGATTTTAGTAAGGCGTTTGATGAGGTCCCCCATGGTCGGCTTATGATGAAAGTAAGGAGGTGTGGGATAGAGGGAAAGTTGGCCGATTGGATAGGTAACTGGCCATCTGATCGAATGTGATCGGCTTGTGTGGCTTTTGCTACCAAATAAGCCTGTTGGACTTTAACCTTGTGTTGTTAAACTTCTTACTGTATCTGATCGAAGACAGAGGGTGGTGGTGCTTGGAAAATTTTCGGACTGGAGACAGGTTGCTAGCGGAGTGCCACAGGAATCAGTGATGGTCCTCTGCTATTTGTGATTTTTATTAATGACCTAGAGGAGGGGGCTGAAGGGTGGATCAGTAAATTTGTTGATGACACCAAGATTGGTGGAGTAGTGGATGAGGTGGAGGGCTGTTGTAGGCTGCAAAGAGACATAGATAGGATGCAAAGCTGGGCTGAAAAATGGCAGATGGAGTTTAACCCTGATAGATGTGAGGTGATTCATTTTGGTAGGACAAATTTAAACGTGGATTACAGGGTCAAAGGTAGGGTTCTGAAGACTGTGGAAGAACAGAGAGATGCTGGGGTCCATATCCACAGATCTCTGAAGGTTGCCACGCAAGTGGATAGAGCTGTGAAGAAGGCCTATAGTGTGTTAACTTTTATTAACAGGGGGTTGGAGTTTAAGAGCCGTGGGGTTATGCTGCAACTGTACAGGACCTTGGTGAGACCACATTTGGAATATTGTGTGCAGTTCTGGTCACCTCACTATAAGAAGGATGTGGAAGCGCTGGAAAGAGTGCAAAGGAGATTTACCAGGATGCTGCCTGGTTTGGAGGGTAGGTCTTATGAGGAAAGGTTGAGGGAGCTAGGGCTGTTCTCTCTGGAGCGGAGGAGGTTGAGGGGAGACTTAATAGAGGTTTATAAAATGATGAAGGCGATAGAGTGAACGTTCAAAGACTATTTCCTCGGGTGGATGGAGCTATTACAAGGGGGCATAACTATAGGGTTCATGGTGGGAGATATAGGAAGGATATCCGAGGTAGGTTCTTTACTCAGAGAGTGGTTGGGGTGTGGAATGGACTGCCTGCAGTGATAGTGGAGTCAGACACTTTAGGAACATTTAAGCGGTTATTGGATAGGCACATGGAGCACACCAGGATGATAGGGAGTGGGATAGCTTGATCTTGGTTTCAGATAAAGCTTGGCACAACATCGTGGGCCGAAGGGCTTGTTCTGTGCTGTACTGTTCTATGTTCTATGTTCTATGTTAAGAATGAGTTAACAGACCTTCCAATTAAGTCTTAATTTGATGACAATTGTTCAATAGAAGTCACTGATATATAAAGGGGCTATCGGTGGCACTGGGTGTTGGTGGAGAATTGTATGTGGAGTTGGATCAAAGAAATAATGGTAGAATCATAGAATCCTACAGTGCAGAAGGAGGCCATTCGGCCCATTGAGTCTGCACCGACCACAATCCCACCCAGACCCTATCCCCACAAATCCCTGCATTTACCCTAGCTAGTTTCCCTGACACTAAGGGACAATTTAGCATGGCCAATCCACACAACCCGCACATCTTTGGACTGTGGGAGGAACACCACCCTTCAACAATCAATTCTTCATCCAGACACATGGAACAGCCATGGGGACCAAATTCGCACCTCAATATGCCAACATCTTCATGCACAGTTCGAACAAGACTTCTTCACCACACAGGACCTTCAACTGATGCTATACACTAGATACATTGATGACATTTTCTTCCTTTGGACTCATGGTGAACAATCACTGAAACAACTATATGATGATATCAACAAGTTCCATCCCACCATCAGACTCACCATGGACTACTCTCCAGAATCGGTTGCATTCTTGGACACATGCACCTCCATCAAGGACGGTCACCTCAGCACTTCACTGTACCGCAAGCCCACGGATAACCTCACGATGCTCCACTTCTCCAGCTTCCACCCTAAACACGTTAAAGAAGCCATCCCCTACGGACAAGCCCTCCGTATACACAGGATCTGCTCAGATGAGGAGGATCGCAACAGACACCTCCAGACGCTGAAAGATGCCCTCGTAAGAACAGGATATGGCACTCGACTCATCGATCGACAGTTCCGACGCACCACAGCGAAAAACCGCACCGACCTCCTCAGAAGACAAACATGGGACACAGTGGACAGAGTACCCTTCGTCGTCCAGTACTTCCCCAGAGCGGAGAAGCTACGACATCTTCTCCGGAGCCTTCAACATGTCATTGATGAAGACGAACATCTCACCAAGGCCATCCCCACACCCCCACTTCTTGCCTTCAAACAACCGCACAACCTCAAACAGACCATTGTCCGCAGCAAACTACCCAGCCTTCAGGAGAACAGTGACCATGACACCACACAACCCTGCCACAGCAACCTCTGCAAGACGTGCCGGATCATCGACACGGATGCCATCATCTCACGTGAGAACACCATCTACCAGGTACACGGTACCTACTCTTGCAACTCGGCCAACGTTGTCGACCTGATACGCTGCAGGAAAGGATGTCCCGAGGCATGGTACATTGGGGAGACCATGCAGATGCTATGACAACGGATGAATGAACATCGCTCAACAATCACCAGGCAAGAGTGTTCTCTTCCTGTTGGGGAACACTTCAGCAGTCATGGGCATTCAGCCTCTTATCTTCGGGTAAGCGTTCTCCAAGGCAGCCTTCACGACACATGACAACGCAGAATTGCTGAGCAGGAACTGATAGCCAAGTTCCACACACATGAGGACAACCTCAACCAGGATCTTGGGTTCATGTCCACTATCTGTAACCCCCATGACTTGCCTGGGCTTGGAAAATCTCACTAACTGTCCTGGCTGGAGACAATACACATCTCTTTAACCTGTGCTTCACCCTCTCTCCACTCACATTGTCTGTACCTTTAAGACTTGATTACCTGTAAAGACTCGCATTCCAACCATTATTTTGTAAATTGAGTTTGTGCCTTTATATGCCCAGTTTGTGAACACAACTCCCACTCACCTGATGAAGGAGCAGCGCTCTGAAAGCTTGTGACTTGTGCTACCAAATAAACCTGTTGAACTTTAACCTGGTGTTGTGAGACTTCTTACTGTGTTTACCCCAGTCCAACGCTGGCATTTCCACATCTGTGGGAGGAAACCAGAGGAAACCCACGCAGACAGAGGGAGAACGTGCAAACTCCACAAAGACAGTGACCCAAGCCGGGAATCGAACCGGGTCCCTGGCGCTGTGAGGCAGCAGTGCTAACCACTGTGCCACCGTGCAACCATAAAGGTAGTTCATGAAGAAGCAGAATTCGTGTCTCCTTTACTGGACTGCAACCGAGAGGCTCAAACAGGGATAAGCCAGGGGAAGGGGACTGGGTAGAATATGTAAAAGATTACGACATACAAACCTATATATGAACATACAAACATATGAAGTAGGGACAGGAGTAGGTCACTCAGTGGAGCCTGCTGCACTATTCAATAAGATCATGTCTGATCTGATTATAACTTCAACTCCACATTCCTGCCGACCCTAAGAACATTTCACCCCATTATAAATCAGGAATCTATCTAGCGCCGTCATAAAAAATAGTCAAAGATTCTGCTTCCATCATCTTTTCAGAAAGAGAGTTCCAGACACTCAGAACCCTCTGAGAGAAGACAGTTCTTCTCATCGCTGTCTGAAATGGGTGACTGCGGCCCCGGTTCTAGATTCTCTAATAAACGGAAACATCCTCTCCACATCCACCCTGTCAATACCCCTCAGGATCTTAAAGGTTTTAATCAAGTTACCTCTTATTCTTTTAAACTAGTGGATACAAACCTAACCTCTCCACATAAGACAACCCACCCACCCCTGGTATTAGCCCAGTAAACCTTCTCTGAATTGTTTCTGACACATTTACACCCTTCGTCAAATAAGGAGACCAACACTGTAAACTGTACTCTAGATGTGGTCTCACTAGTGCTCTGTGCAGCTGAAGCATAACCTCCCTACTTTTGTATTAAATTCCCTTCACAATAAACAATAACATTCTATTGGCTTTCCTAATTACTCCCTGTACCCGTCAACAAGCCTTTTGTGATTCATGGATTAGGACATCCAGATCCCTCTGCATTTCAAAGCTCTGCAATCTCTCACCATTTAGATAATATGCTTCATTTTTATTCTTCCTGCCAAAATAGACAACTTCACATTTTCCCACATTATACTCCATTTGCCAGATTTTTGTCCACTCACTTAACCATCTATATCCCTCTGTAGCCTCCTAGTGTCCCCCTCACAATTTGCTTTCCTACCTGTTTTTGCATCATCAGCAAATTTAACAACCATACCTTCAATCCCTTTATCCAAGTCATTTATATAAATTGTAAAATGTTGAGGTCCCAGCATTGATCCCTGTGGCACACCACTCATCACATCCTGCCAACCAGAATAACACCCATTTATGCCAACTCTGTTTCCTGTTAGCTAGCCCATCATTTATTCATGCCAATATATTATCCCTACAACATTAGATTCTATTTTCCACAATAACCTTTGATGTGGCATCTTTCAAATGCCTTCTGGAAACCTAAGTACAGTACATCCACTAGTTCCCCTTTATCCACAGCACAAGTGACTCCTTCAAAGGACGCCAATAAATTGGTGAAACATGATTTCCCTTTCACCATGTTGACTCTGCCTGGTTACCTTGAATGCTACCAAGTGATCTGTTGTGGCTTCTTTAATAATAGCTTCTCATATTTTCCCTATGAATGTTCTTTCAGAGAGCCAGTACAGACTCGATGGGCCAAATGGCTTCCTTCTGCACTGTAAAGATTCTGTGAATGCTGGAGAGGCAATGACCCAATGAGGACCTAACACAGTTCATGGTTACTTGGTGTTAGGCATGTGAGTGGGGGGCTGGTGGAGTGGGGTGTGTAGGGTGTTGCTATAGAACTGTACACCAATTCTGATTAACATCTACGAGGAGATAGGAGGAAAACTGGGGGTTAGGGGCAGGATGAATATTTTTCATGTTGTTTATTTTTTATTCTCCCCCCTATACCTCTATACATACAGACACCACCTCAAGCCCTGGAGAGGTACCACCAACGCTGTCTCAGACAGATTCTCAACATCAGCTGGGAGGACAGGCGTACTAATATCAGTGGACTATTATCACTGGATTATTAATCCAGAAAGTCAGCTAATGCTCTGGGGATCCGGGTTCGAATCCCGGATAGTGGAATTCAAATTCAGTAAAAAATACCTGGAATTCAGAATCTGTTCATTGTCGGAAAAACCCATCTGGTTCATTAATGTCTTTTAGGGAAGGAAATCTGCCGTCCTTACTTGGTCTGGCCTACATGTGACTCCAGAGCCACAGCAATGTGACTCTGTAGACTCTCAACTGCCCTCAGGCAATTAGGGATGGGCAATAAATGCTGATGTGGAGATGCCGGCGTTGGACTGGGGTGAACACAGTAAGAGTTTTAACAACACTAGGTTAAAGTCCAACAGGTTTATTTGGTAGCAAATGCCATTAGCTTTCGGAGCGCTGCTCCTTCGTCAGATGGAGTGGATATCTGTAAATGCAGATATCCACTCCATCTGATGAAGGAGCAGCGCTCCGAAAGCTAATGGCATTTGCTACCAAATAAACCTGTTGGACTTTAACCTGGTGTTGTTAAAACTCTTACAATAAATGCTGGCCAGCCAGTGGTGCCCATTTCCCACAAATGAATTAAAAAAAATAGAGAGGCCTGCTTGGAGGAAATTTCCGATTGAAGGAACTCAATTCTTTGTGGGCACTCGACAACAAGAGGAGGTCTGGAACAGGAACCTGAGAAAGGAAAGGATCTAGGGTCCAAGGACTGAATCCGCCTCCTGGAAACACTTGCCAGGTGTACGGTCAAAGATGTGGCCCTAGAATTGAGCTCATCAACCACGCAAGGACCCACAGAACCCATGACCAGTGACATGGAGTTTCTAAGGTGGACAATCATACCCGTTAGTGAGTGATTGTCAAAGAGAAGAATTGTGTCCTCAGTATCTGAGCGGTGCTAATAATGGTTCATGCCATAATATTACAATGGGGCAGTTATTAAAAGCTACCTCAGGTGGCACGGTAACACAGTGGTTAGCACTGCTGTCTCACTGCGCCAGGGACGCGGGTTCGATTCCCGGCTTGGGTCACTGTCTGTGTGGAATCTGCATGTTCTCCCCATGTCTGCGTGGGTTTCCTCCGGATGCTCTGGTTTCCTCCCACAGTCTGAAAGACGTGCTGGTTAGGTACATTGACCATGCTAAATTCTCCCTCAGTGTACCTGAACAGGTGCCGGAGTGTGGCAACGAGGTGATTTTCACAGTAACTTCATTGCAGTGTTAATGTAAGCCTACATGTGACACTAATTAATAAACTTAAACTTAACTGATACAGAGATTAAACCCATGCTGTTGGTGTTATTCTGCACCACAATTCAGCAATCTAGCCAATGTCATTTATTATTTTAAGACTTTTATAAGTAGACCAATGCAGAACTCCCCAAAACTGGGAGCAACCTGTTGTCTAGTTCCTGTCAATGCCGGCTTGGGAAAGTGCGAACTTTAGGCTGGGATGAATTCATTTAGCTCCACCAATATCCTGATAGGGGGTTTCAGCAAATCAAAACCAAAGAGAAGGCAACCATCTTCGATCCAAAGTGCCGAGTGGATGATCCATCCCGACCTCCTCCTAAGGGCCCCAGTGCTACAGACACTGGTCTTCATTCAAATTGATTCACTCCACCTGCTATCAAGAAATGGCTGAAGGTACTGCATATTGCAAACGCGATGGGGCCAACAATATTCCAGCAATTGTACTGAAGACTTGTACTCCAGAACTTGCCGCAGCACTAGCCTAGCTATTCCAGTACATCCACCTGGGCAGTGTGAAAAATTGCCCAGGTATGACCACAAAAAGCAGGACAAATCCAACCTAGCCCAGTCCAATTATTGCCACATTGGTCCACTCTCTATCACCAGTGAAGTGATGGGAGAAGTTATCAACTGCGCTATCAAGCAGCACCTACTCAACAATAACCTGCTCAGTGACACATAGCCTGGGTTCCACCAGGGTCACTCAGCTCCTGACCTCAGTACAGCCTTAGTTCAAACATAGATGAGAGAGCTGAACTCCAGACGTGTCATAGAGTCATAGAGGCTTACAGCATGGAAACAGGCCCTTTGGCCCAACTTGCCCATGCTGCCCTTTTTTTTTAAACCCCCTAAGCTAATCCCAATTGCCCACATTTGGCCCATATCCCTCTATACCCATCGTACTCATGTAACTATCTAAATGCTTTTTAAAAGATAAAATTGTACCTGCCTCTACTACTACCTCTGACAGCCTGTTCCAGACACTCACCATCCTCTGTGTGAAAAAATTGCCCCTCTGGACACTTTTGTATCTCTCCCCTCTCACCTTAAACCTATGCCCTCTAGTTTTAGACTCCTCTACCTTTGGGAAAAGATATTGACTATCTAGCTGATCTGTGCCCCTCATTATTTTATAGACCTCTATATGATCATCCCTAAGCCTCCTATGCTCCAGAGGAAAAAGTCCCAGTCTATCCAGCCTCTCTTTATAACTCAATCCATCAAGTCCAGGTAGCATCCTAGTAAATCTTTTCTGCACTCTTTCTAGTTTAATAATATCCTTTCTATAATAGAGTGACCAGAATTGAACACAGTATTCCAAGTGTGGCCTTGCCAATGTCTTGTACAACTTCAACAAGACATTCCACCTCCTGTATTCAAAGTTCTGTCCGATGAAACCAAGCATGCCAAATGCCTTCTTCACCACTCTGTCCACCTGTGACTCCACTTTCAAGGAGCTATGAACATGTACCCCTAGATCGCTTTGTTCTGTAAATCTCCCCAACGCCCTACCATTAACTGAGTAAGTCCTGCCCTGGTTCAATCTACCAAAATGCATCACCTTGTATTTGTCTAAATTAAACTCCAGCTGCCATTCGTCAGCCCACTGGCCCAATTGATCAAGATCCCGTTGCAATTGGAGATAACTTTCTTCACTGTCCACTATGCCACCAATCGTAGTGTCATCTGCAAACTTACTAACCATGCTTCCTATATTCTCATCCAAATCATTAATATAAATGACCAATAACAGTGGACCCAGCACTGATCCCTGAGGCACCCCGCTGGTCACAGGCCTCCAGTTTGAAAAACAATTCTCTACAACCACCCTCTGGCTTCTGTCAAGAAGCCAATTTTGTAACCATTTAGATACCTCACCCTGGATCCCGTGAAATTTAACCTCATGCAACAACCTACCATGAGGTACCTTGTCAAAGGCTTTGCTAAAGTCCATGTAGACAACATTAACTGCACTGCCCTCATCTACCTTTTTGGTTACCCCTTCAAAAAACTCAATCAAATTTGTGAGACATGATTTTCCACTCACAAAGCCATGCTTTGAGTGACTGCCCTTGACATCAAGGCACCATTTGATGTGGGATGTTCGCTGATGATTGCACAATGTTCAGCGCCATTTGGATTCCTCAGATACTGAAGCAGTCTGTGTCCAAATGCAGCAAGACCTGGACAATATCCAGGCTTGGGCTGACAAGTGGCAAGTAAGGACCATCTCGAACCATTGCCTCTTGACATTCAATGCCATTCCCATCACTAAAGCCCCCATTATCAACAACCTAGGAGTTACTGTTAATCAGAACCTGACCTGGACTAACCATATAAATACTGTAGCTACAAGAGCAGATCAGAGGCTGGGAACACTGTGCTAACTCACCTCCTGTCTCCCCAACCATCTACAAAGCATAAGTCAGGACTGTGATGGAATACTCTCCTATCATGCCTGGATGAGTGCAGTTCCAACACACTCAGGAAGCTCAACACCATCCAGGACAAAGCAGCCCACTTAATTGGCACCCCTTCCACAAACATTCCCTCCCTCCACCACCTACACACACTAGCAGCAGTGTATACCATCTACAAGATGCATTGCAGGAACTCACCAAGGCCCCTTAGAGAATACCTTCCAAACCCATGACCGCTATCATCTAGAAGGACATGGGCAGCAGATACATGGGAACACCATCACCTGGAAGTTTCCCTCCAAGTCAATCACCACCCTGACTTGGAAATATATTGCTATCCCTGCAATGTTGCTGGGTCAAAATTCTAGAACTCCCTCCAACAGCACTGTAAGTGTACCTACACCTCAGGGGCCGCAGCGGTTCAAGAAGGCAGCTCAACACCGCCTTCTCAAGGGCAAGTAGGAATGGGCAATAAATGCCGCGCTAGCCAGCGACACCCACATCCTGTAAATGTAGCGTTGCCATCCCTGAATTCCCAAAAATCAACATTCTGGGGGTTACCATTGATCAGAAACTGATCTGTATTAGCCAGATAAATATCGTGGCAGGTCAGAGGCTGGGAATTCTGAGGTGAGTAACTCACCTCCTGACTCCCAAAAGCCTGTCCATCATCCACAAGGCACAAGTCAGGAGTGCGACGGAATTCTCCCCACTTGCCCGGATGGGTGCAGCTCCAACAACACTCAAAAAGATCAACACCAAAGTCAAAGCAGTTGCTTGACTGGCACCCCATCCACCACCTTCAACATTCACCCCCTCCAACACCAACACACGGTGGCAGCAGTGTGCATCATCTACAAGATACACTGCAGCAACTCTCCAAGGCTCCTTCAATAGAACCTTCTAAACCTGTGACCTCTACCATCTAGAATGTCAAAGCAGTAAACCTTTAGGAACGTCACCACCTGCACTTTTCCCTCCAGGTCACACACCGCCCTGATTTGGAAATATATTAAGAAATCTCACAACACCAGGTTAAAGTCCAACAGGTTTATTTGGTAGCAAATACCATTTGCTACCAAATAAACCTGTTGGACTTTAACCTGGTGTTGTGAGACTTCTTACTGTGCTTACCCCAGTCCAACGCCGGCATCTCCACATCTTGGAAATATATCACCATTCCTTTACTGTCATTGCATCAAAATTCTCAAATTCCCTCCCTAACAGCACTGTGGGTGCACCAACACCACATGGACTGCAGTGGTTCAAGAAGTAAGAAGTTTAACAACACCAGGTTAAAGTCCAACAGGTTTATTTGGTAGCAAAAGCTACCAAATAAACCTGTTGGACTTTAACCTGGTGTTGTTAAACTTCTTACTGTGTTTACCCCAGTCCAACGCTGGCATCTCCACATCGTGGTTCAAGAAGGCAGCTTATCACCACCTTCTCAAAGGCAATTTGGAATGGGTAAAAATGCTGGGCTAGCCAGCGACATCCATATCTCATGAAGAATAAAAATGTAAGCAGCTGCAAAACTGTAGCAATGTGGGGAATCCATCAGCCAATTTGTGCACAGTAAGCTCCCACAGACTGTCTCCAGGTGTTGCTAACAGATAATTCAGGGCCAGGGGCATCAGAAACCTCGACCTTGCTCTTTTGCAGATAGTGCCGGGGAATGACATCTCCCCTGAGAGGGTAGACCTGGCCTTGGTTTAACACCTCGTCAGAAAGACAGCACCTCTGGCAAAGCAGCACTCCCTCAGTGCTGGATTGTGTGCAGAGAGAGAGAGATTCCAGCCTCAGGGGCAAACCCACTCTTCAAGCAACTCCTCCCAACTCAGTCCCAAATACACGGATTGAAAAGAGTATGTGTACGTGGTGGCACAGTGGTTAGTACTGCTGCCTCACAGTGCCAGGGGCCAGGGTTCGATTCCCAGCTTGGGTGACTGTGTGGAGTTTGCACATTCTCTCTGTGTCTGGGTGGGTTTCCTCTGGGTGCTCCAGTTTCCTCCCACTGTCCAAAAATGTGTGGGTTCGGTGGATTGGCTGTGCTGAATTGCCCCTTAGTGTCAGGGGGACTAGCTAGGGTAAATGCATGGCATAGGGCCTGGGTGGGATTGTGGTCAGCGTGGACTCGATGGGCCGAATAGCCCCTAGAAGGAGGCTATTAGCGTTGTTATTACACAGAATCACACTCTTAAACCCTCCCAGAATATCGAATCTAAAGATCTGGAAAGATTTGACTGGAAAATAGAATCAGCTCATGAATTATTACCCGACTATGGAACTGATGATTAATTAATGCCCCTGAACTTTTCCTGAAGAATTAATTCCAGGTCTGGCAACGTGGGCTGGGAGCTCCATATAAGGGAGAGGGGCGGGAAGATGATTATACTATTCCCCAACCCATTCATAAATTAGTCATTTACAGAGCCGAATGATACAGTAGCGGTGGGTTAGAAATGTTCCCCTCCATGCGAGCTCTAGTGTAATTTTTTAAGGTGATAGTTAGACTTCCGATCGACGTGTGGTTTAAGTGAATGTCGCCCGGGTGCCTTTAGACCCCTGTACATGTACCAGGAAGTCGATCCTTTACGTTCTTGGGCTGTTCTTGTGTGAAAGACTCTCTCTCTGTGCTATAGATGCGAGGACTGTGTTTTTTCCCCTGGAATGGCAATTTAATCTCACACACAGCATGGCTACTAAAGAAGAGCTTTACACCAAAGTTGTCCCTAGAAAGAATCGGCAGAACCGACCTGGGACCGTCAAACATGGGTCAACTCTGGAGGTCTTCTTATCAATGGGATTCCCCAAACCTCGGGCGTAAGTTGGATGAGTTCCCGTGGATCTATTTCTCTCTCTTGTTTCTTTGTTGCAATTTTTTTTGTTACTGTATCTAAATGGCGCTGCGCCGATAGTGTTTCCATTTGATGTAACGTTTCTCTGTAACATTGATCTTGCTACATTGTTGGGAAGGGAGTTGTCACATGGCCTATTTTAAAACATGGACAAAATAGGGAATAGGCTGAAAACGCCCAGGATCGGGGGGTGGGGGGAGAGACACGGAACTGCCAGGTTAACGTTTTGGGGTCTCACTAAATCCCCCCTCCTCCTCCTCCGCCTTCGTTTGTGGAATTGAAAAAATTAACTTGAGATTTAAACGGGCCCCTTTCCACCCCCCTCTCTGTGTGTCTCTCTCTCTCTCACACACACACACACAATAATAACACTGAAATCTAGGCCTGCTTTCAGGAAGGTGAGAGATTGTCCCGGGTTGTTTCTGGAGCTGGATGCAGTGGTTGGTTACGTTGCAATTTCAGTGTGGCTCACCCAGAGGAAATGGGAGAAATTCCACTCCCGGGGCTGTGTGCAATTTCACCAGCCTGTTAGTTTCAATGGGGGCGGCGGTGTGTGTTTCATTCCCTCCCCTCTCCCTCTCCCTCTCCCTCCCCCTCCCAGAACGCTGCTGGTTTTGCTAACACCGGGAATTTTGCCCGGATTTCAGCGAGCTGTGGGAAAGCATAAATACTGCGGATTCTGGAAATGAGAGCAGGAAATGCTGGGAAAGCGCAGCAGCTCAGGCAGCAGCTGTGGAAAGAGAGGGAGAGTTAACGTTTCAGGTCGATGACTTGCTGAGAATCTTTCCCCTCTATTCCAATGAGCTGCCTGCATTCGGCCCAGTATGAAGATGATATTGTCCTGTTTACCAAAAGCATGAATGGAAACCGATTTCTCTCTCTCTCTGCCCCCCCCCCCCCCCCAAACCGCTTTTAAAAAGATGAATGCGGCAAAAATCCTTCTCCCAGGATTTTCTAACCAAAACATTTTGCCTTCTGGCTACTTGACTCTTTTTTTAATGACTTAGGGCTTACAGAACAGCACTGACACCTTGCAGTAATACTTCCTACAATGTTTAGATAATACTTCTGTTTAAATTCTGCTTGCAGAATTCTATCTCACCCCTTCCCTGTAGCTTCTGCAGTGTTACTTTTAAGAATTGTCCTCAAAATGGTGAACCGGTTTTGTTTTTGCTAAATTATAACCCTGACCCTAAATTCTGAGGCAGAGTAAATAATTAATGTTTAAAATCCACTGGCAGCCTGTTCAGTCACCGTAGAGTTCAAACCATTTGGCAAAAGAAGCAGCAAGGGAGATGAAGGAACACAAGTGAGTTGTGATCTGGAAGGTACTGTCTGAAAGGGCGGCGGAAGCAGACTCAACAGGAACTCAGAAGAGAATTGGATAAATTATTAAAAAGGAAAAAGAATATTGCAAAGCAGTGGGATTAATTGGATAGCTCTTTCCGAGTTAGCACTGGCTCAATGGGCCAAATGGCCTCCTGCCTTCCTGTAAGATTCTATCAAATCAAATTCTGCTTCTGTCCTGTGATGTGAGTCGTCACTGTTTGAGTTTGCATTCTGTGTTCACATCCAGTTACTTGTTAGAAAACAACATTAAATGTCCTTGCCTATGACACAGACTTGCATTTATATAGCACCTTGCATGACTTCTGGAGTTTCACAGCTGTTGAATCTTTTTTTTTAAAAAAAAAAGCGCAGTTACTGTTCTAATAGGAAATATTCTTTGCCTGCTCTGGGTGGCACAGTGGTTAGCACTGCTGCCTCACAGCACCAGGGACCGGGTTCAATTCCAGCTTCGGGTCACTGTCGATGTGGAGTTTGCACATTCTCCCCGTTGTCTGTGTGGGTTTCCTCCGGGTGTTCCGGTTTCCTCCCACAGTCCAAAGATGTTAGGTGGATTGGCTGTGCTAAATTGCCCCATAGTGTCAGGGGCAAATATGTGAGGTTACAGGAATAGGGCTTGGGTGGGATTGTAGTTGGTACAGACTTGATGGGCCAAATGGCTTCCTTCTGTACTGTAGGGATTCTATGATCAAACTTTCCAGATTTTGTAATCCTCGGACAGTCACCT
>NW_027594355.1:15000-18670 GCF_964213995.1 Mustelus asterias | reverse complement strand
GAATTTGCTGGTCGTCACAACGGGTTTCCGCTCATGCGTGTGTGTGCGTGTGTGTGTGTGTGTGAGACGGTTTGCGTGTGTCTACCCCACGGCCCCCCCCCCCCCCCCCCCGCAGCCACCCCCATGTTTGTCTGTGTGACCCCCCCCCCTCCCACAAGACCACGCGAGGGGGAAGTGTAGGTCCATTGCCTTTGACACGGGTACGAACAAGCAGGCGTGAGGAGGCGGGGAGGGGGAGGAGTGTGGGGGCGACAGTCCGTGAGGGGTCAGGGGGGGGGGAGCGCCCGGCGTGTGTCAGGGGTCCCCACCCCCCCCCACCCGCCCCCCCACCAGCCTCCCCAGAGACCGGAGCGCGGGTCTGTATTGGGGACAATGTAACGTGATTCCAGTCTTGTGATGCATCAGGTCAATGTATAATGGGGGGGAGAAGGAGGGGGTTAAACCCCCCCCCCCCCCCAAACAAAACACACATGGACGCGGTGTCGTTAGGCCATGAGGGGAGGGGGTGGGGGGGGGGGGTAGAGTCTCCAATACAGTTCCTCCCTCCCCCACTCTCTCTCTCTCTTTCCCGAATCCATGTTGACACCCCGTGTCCCCTCTGGGACGCCAAATTCGGGGTGACGGAGATTTATTTGGTTTGGGGGGGGGTGGGGATTTAATTTTGTTTTCGTTATGAAAGGAGGTCTCCATTCCCCCCCCCCCTGCCCCCGCCCCCCTCCCCCCCCCCCCCCCCGGGAAACCCCCCCCACTCTTCACCCCCCAAATCTTAGGGGGTGCCAGTTTGGGGAAGGAGGGCGGGGAGGTGGTCGGATTAAGTGGATTCTGCCCCCTCTCTCTCTCTCTCCTCCCCCCCACTCTCTCTCTCTCTCTCCTCCCCCCCCCTCTCCCCTCTCTCGCTCTCCTCCCCCCTCTCTCCCTCTCTCGCTCTCCTCCCCCCCTCTCTCCCTCTCTCGCTCTCCCCCCCTCTCTCCCTCTCTCCCTCTCTCGCTCTCCCCCCTCTCTCTCGCTCTCCCCCCTCTCTCTCGCTCTCTCCCCCCTCTCTCTCGCTCTCCCCCCTCTCTCTCGCTCCCCCCTCTCTCTCTCGCTCCCCCCCTCTCTCTCGCTCCCCCCTCTCTCTCGCTCCCCCCCCTCTCTCTCGCTCCCCCCTCTCTCTCTCGCTCCCCCTCTCCCTCTCTCTCGCTCCCCCCTCTCCCTCTCTCTCGATCCCCCCTCTCCCTCTCTCTCGATCCCCCCTCTCCCCTCTCTCTCGCTCCCCCCCCTCTCTCTCTCGTTCTCCCCCCCTCTCTCTCGCTCCCCCCCTCTCTCTCGCTCTCCCCACTCTCTCTCGCTCTCCCCCCTCTCTCTCGCTCTCCCCCCTCTCTCTCGCTCCCCCCCTCTCTCTCGCTCTCCCCACCTCTCTCTCTCGCTCCCCCCTCTCTCTCTCGCTCTCCCCCCCCTCTCTCTCGCTCCCCCTCTCCCTCTCTCTCGATCCCCCCTCTCCCTCTCTCTCGATCCCCCCTCTCCCTCTCTCTCGCTCCCCCCTCTCTCTCTCGCTCCCCCCTCTCTCTCGCTCCCCCCCCTCTCTCTCGCTCTCCCCACCTCTCTCTCGCTCTCCCCCCTCTCTCTCGCTCTCCCCCCTCTCTCTCTCGCTCTCCCCCCTCTCTCTCTCGCTCTCCCCCTCTCTCTCGCTCTCCCCCCTCTCTCTCGCTCTCCCCCTCTCTCTCGCTCTCCCCCCTCTCTCTCGCTCTCCCCCTCTCTCTCGCTCTCCCCCCCTCTCTCTCGCTCTCCCCCCCTCTCTCGCTCTCCCCCCTCTCTCTCGCTCTCCCCCCTCTCTCTCGCTCTCCCCCCCTCTCTCTCGCTCTCCCCTCTCTCTCGCTCTCCCCCCTCTCTCTCGCTCTCCCCCTCTCTCTCGCTCTCCCCCCTCTCTCTCGCTCTCCCCCCCTCTCTCTCGCTCTCCCCCCTCTCTCTCGCTCTCCCCCCTCTCTCTCGCTCTCCCCCCCTCTCTCTCGCTCTCCCCCCCCTCTCTCTCGCTCTCCCCCCTCTCTCTCGCTCTCCCCCCTCTCTCTCGCTCTCCCCCCTCTCTCTCTCCCCCTCTCTCTCGCTCTCCCCCCCTCTCTCTCGCTCTCCCCCCTCTCTCTCGCTCTCCCCCCTCTCTCTCGCTCTCCCCCCCTCTCTCGCTCTCCCCCTCTCTCTCGCTCTCCCCCCTCTCTCTCGCTCTCCCCCCCTCTCTCTCGCTCTCCCCCCCTCTCTCTCGCTCTCCCCCCCCCTCTCGCTCTCCCCCCTCTCTCTCGCTCTCCCCCTCTCTCTCTCGCTCTCCCCCCTCTCTCGCTCTCCCCCCCTCTCGCTCTCCCCCCCTCTTTCTCGCTCCCCCCTCTCTCTCGCTCTCCCCCTCTCTCTCGCTCTCCCCCCTCTCTCTCGCTCTCCCCCCTCTCTCGCTCTCCCCCCCTCTCTCGCTCTCCCCCCCCTCTCTCGCTCTCCCCCCTCTCGCTCTCCCCCCCTCTCTCGCTCTCCCCCCCTCTCGCTCTCCCCCCTCTTTCTCGCTCCCCCTCTCTCTCTCGCTCTCCCCCTCTCTCTCTCGCTCCCCCCTCTCCCTCTCTCTCGCTCCCCCCTCTCCCCTCTCTCGCTCTCCCCCTCTCTCTCGCTCCCCCTCTCTCTCGCTCTCCCCCCTCTCTCTCGCTCTCCCCCCCTCTCTCTCGCTCTCCCCTCTCTCTCGCTCTCCCCCCCTCTCTCTCGCTCTCCCCCCTCTCTCTCGCTCTCCCCCCTCTCTCTCGCTCTCCCCCCTCTCTCGCTCTCCCCCCCTCTCTCTCGCTCTCCCCCTCTCT
The DNA here is from genome assembly GCF_964213995.1 of Mustelus asterias. Classification (NCBI taxonomy): domain Eukaryota; kingdom Metazoa; phylum Chordata; class Chondrichthyes; order Carcharhiniformes; family Triakidae; genus Mustelus; species Mustelus asterias. Next base: position 15,869 of record NW_027594355.1, on the reverse strand, counting down.
CTCGCTCTCCCCCTCATGCCCTCCCCCCCTCTCTCTCGCTCTCCCCCCCTCTCTCGCTCTCCCCCCTCTCTCTCGCTCTCCCCCCCTCTCTCTCGCTCTCCCCCCTCTCTCTCGCTCTCCCCCCCTCTCTCTCGCTCTCCCCCCCTCTCTCTCGCTCTCCCCCCCCTCTCTCTCGCTCTCCCCCCCTCTCTCTCGCTCTCCCCCCTCTTTCTCGCTCCCCCCCTCTCTCTCGCTCCCCCCTCTCTCTCTCGCTCCCCCCTCTCCCTCTCTCTCGCTCCCCCCTCTCCCTCTCTCGCTCTCCCCCCCTCTCTCTCGCTCTCCCCCCCTCTCTCTCTCGCTCCCCCCTCTCTCTCTCGCTCCGCCCTCTCCCTCTCTCTCTCGCTCCCCCCTCTCTCTCTCGCTCCCCCCTCTCCCTCTCTCGCTCTCCCCCCTCTCTCTCTCGCTCCCCCCCTCCCTCTCGCTCCCCCCTCTCCCTCTCTCTCGCTCCCCCTCTCTCGCTCTCCCCCCCTCTCTCTCGCTCTCTCCCCCTCTCTCTCTCGCTCCGCCCTCTCCCTCTCTCTCGCTCCCCCCTCTCTCGCTCTCCCCCCCCTCTCTCTCGCTCTCCCCCTCTCTCTCTCGCTCCCCCCCTCCCTCTCTCGCTCCCCCCTCTCCCTCTCTCTCGCTCCCCCCTCTCTCTCTCGCTCCCCCTCTCCCTCTCTCGCTCTCCCCCCCCTCTCTCTCTCGCTCCCCCCTCTCCCTCTCTCGCTCTCCCCCCTTTCTGTCTCGCTCCCCCCTCTCTCTCTCGCTCCCCCCTCTCTCTCTCGCTCCCCCTCTCTCTCTCGCTCCCCCCCTCTCTCTCGCTCCCCCCCCTCTCTCTCGCTCCCCCCTCT
>NW_027594355.1:0-10000 GCF_964213995.1 Mustelus asterias | reverse complement strand
AGCTCCCCCCGTGGGAGCGAGTCCCACATTCTCCCCCCCCAGTGGGAGCGAGTCCCACATTCTCCCCAGCTCCCCCCGTGGGAGCGAGTCCCACATTCTCCCCCCCCAGTGGGAGCGAGTCCCACATTCTCCCCCTCCGTGGGAGTGAGTCCCCCATTCTCCCCCCCCCCAGTGGGAGCGAGTCCCCCATTCTCCCCCCCCCAGTGGGAGCGAGTCCCACATTCTCCCCCCCCCCGTGGGAGTGAGTCCCCCATTCTCCCCCCCCCAGTGGGAGTGAGTCCCCCATTCTCCCCCCCAGTGGGAGCGAGTCCCCCATTCTCCCCCCCCGTGGGAGTGAGTCCCCCATTCTCCCCCCCCCCGTGGGAGCAAGTCCCCCATTCTCGCCCCCCGTGGGAGTGAGTCCCCCATTCTCCCCCCCAGTGGGAGCGAGTCCCCCATTCTCCCCCCCCGTGGGAGTGAGTCCCACATTCTCCCCCCCCGGTGGGAGCAAGTCCCACATTCGTCCCCCCCCCCCCCGTGGCAGCGAGTCCCACATTCTCCCCCCACTCCCCCCCCCCCCCCCCCGTGGGAGCGAGTCCCCCATTCTCCCCCCACCCCCCCCACCCCCCGTGGGAGCGAGTCCCACATTCTCCCCCCACTCCCGCCCCCCCCCCCCCCCGTGGGAGCGAGTCCCCCATTCTCCCCCCCCCCCCCCCGTGTGAGCGAGTCCCACATTCTCCCCCCCCCCGTGGGAGCGAGTCCCACATTCTCCCCCCCGTGTGAGCGAGTCCCACATTCTCCCCCCCGTGGGATCGAGTCCCACATTCTTCCCCCCCCCCCGTGTGAGCGAGTCCCCTATTCTCCCCCCACTCCCCCCCCCCCCCCCCCGTGGGAGCGAGTCCCCCATTCTCCCCCCCCAGTGGGAGCGAGTCCCACATTCTCCCCAGCTCCCCCCGTGGGAGCGAGTCCCACATTCTCCCCCCCCAGTGGGAGCGAGTCCCACATTCTCCCCAGCTCCCCCCGTGGGAGCGAGTCCCACATTCTCCCCCCCCAGTGGGAGCGAGTCCCACATTCTCCCCCTCCGTGGGAGTGAGTCCCCCATTCTCCCCCCCCCAGTGGGAGCGAGTCCCCCATTCTCCCCCCCCCCAGTGGGAGCGAGTCCCACATTCTCCCCCCCCCCGTGGGAGTGAGTCCCCCATTCTCCCCCCCCCAGTGGGAGTGAGTCCCCCATTCTCCCCCCCAGTGGGAGCGAGTCCCCCATTCTCCCCCCCCGTGGGAGTGAGTCCCCCATTCTCCCCCCCCCGTGGGAGCAAGTCCCCCATTCTCGCCCCCCGTGGGAGTGAGTCCCCCATTCTCCCCCCCCAGTGGGAGCGAGTCCCCCATTCTCCCCCCCCGTGGGAGTGAGTCCCACATTCTCCACCCCCCGTGGGAGCAAGTCCCCCATTCTCCCCCCCCCGTGGGAGTGAGTCCCACATTCTCCCCCCTCCGTGGGAGCGAGTCCCACATTCTCCCCCCCGATTTCCAAAGTTAAAGTCAAGTTTATTTATTAGTCATAAGTAAGGCTTACATTAACACTGCATACACCCGGGAAGGGTGCTTTCTACGGGGCATCTGTAAAAGTTGGTGAGAGTCGTAGCGGACATGCCGAATTTCCTCAGTCTCCTGAGAAAGTAGAGGCGTTGGTGGGACTTTCTTAACTATAGTGTCGGCGTGGGGGGGGGACCAGGACAGGTTGTTGGTGATCTGGACACCGAGAAACCTGAAGCTCTCTCGACCATTTCCAGTTCATGACTCCAGGGGGGGTTGGGGGGGGGGGGGTGGTTGTGTTTGACCGTCAGGTGACCGGCAGTGCGGTGTGGACAGGAAGATCGATGACGATCGGAGCGTTGACGGGTTGGACCTGCCTGTTGCAGATGGAGGCATTGAGGGAGACCGTGCGTCCATCGAAGTGGTAACCGTGGCCTGTGGGAGGGAAGAGAGAGAGAGGGCGTCAGAGTGGGACCCACACACTCACGTGACCCTCAACGCCGGGTCCATTCGCACTGTCCACTGCACACCCACTCTCCCGTGCCTGCTGCCCCCTCTGCCCTCTGCACTTCGCACTCTACTAGCCCTAACCCTAAACCTAACATGCCCTCGGCATTCTTACCCGAACCCTAAAAGTAATGAGGGGCACAGATAAGCAAGAGAGAGAGTCAATCAGGAGTGGCACGGTGTGGGTTAGCACTGCCGCCTCACTGCGCCAGGGAACCCCGGGTTCGATTCCCCGGGGCTCGGGTCACTGTCTGTGCGGAGTCTGCACGTTCCCCCCGTGTCTGCGTGGGTTTCCTCCGGGTGCTCCCGGTTTCCTCCCACAGTCTGAAAGACGTGCTGGGTTAGGGTGGATTGGGCCGTGCTAAATTCACCCTCAGTGTCACCCCGAACAGGAGTGTGGGCGACTCGGGGGGGATTTTCACAGTAACTTCACTGCAGTGTTAATGTCAGCCTAACATGTCACACTAATAAATAAACTTTTAACCTTAACTTGGACATCTTTTTCCCAAAGGTAGGGCAGTCTAAAACTGGAGTGCAGAAAAGATTTACTAGGATGCTACCGGGACTTGATGGTTTGAGTTATAAGGAGGGGCTGGATAGACTGGGACTTTTTTCTCTGGAGCGTGGAGGCTGAGGGGTGATCTTATAGAGGTCTATAAAATAATGAGGGGCACAGATCAGCTAGATAGTCAATATCTTTTCCCCAAAGGTAGGGGAGGTCTAAAACTAGAGGGCGTAGGTTTAAGGTGAGAGGGGAGAGATACAGAAGGGTCCAGAGGGGCAATTTTTTCACACAGAGGGTGGTGAGTGTCTGGAACAAGCTGCCAGAGGCAGTAGTAGAGGCGGGTACAGTTTTGTCTTTTAAGAAGCGTTTAGACAGTGACATGGGTAAGATGGGGAGAGAGGGATATGGGGCAAACGCGGGCAATTGGGACTAGCTTAGGGGTTAAAAAAAAGGGCGGCATGGACAAGTTGGGCCGAAGGGCCTGTTTCCATGCTGTAAACCTCTCTGACAAACCTCTATGATTCTATAACTCTGAATCTAACCCGAGCGCCTCGTGATCTATCGCTAGGCTGTTCATCCAGAAACTCAGCGAATGTTCTGGGGGGACCCGGGTTCGAATCCCGCCCGCGGCAGATGGTGGGAATTTGGATTCAATGAGAAATATCTGGGATGAAGAATCTACTGGTGACCATGAACCCATTGTCGATTGTGGGAGAAACCCATCTGGGTCACTAATGTTCCCTCTAGGGAAGGAAATCTGCCGTCCGTACCCTGGTCTGGGCCTACATGTGACTCCAGAGCCACAGCCAATGTGGTCAACTCTCAACTGTCCCTCCCAAGGGGCAACTAGGGATGGGCAATAAATGCTGGACCCAACCCAGCGACACCCATGGCCCACAAGTGAATAAAAATAATCTGGCTCCGCAATTTACTGACCTGATCCTAACCCTAACCCGAAACCCCAACCCCAACTCTAACCCTAACCCTAACCCTAACCCGAAACCCCAACCCCAACTCTAACCCTAACCCTAACCCTAACCCGAAACCCCAACCCCAACTCTAACCCTAAACCCTAACGCACTAACCCTAACGCACTAACCCTAACCCTAAACCCCAACCCGAGCCCTAACCCTAAACCCGAACCATAAACCTCGAACCCTAAACCTCTCATCCTAAACCCCCTACCCGAACACCCTAATCCTAACCCTCAACCCAAATGCACTAACCCTAACGCGAACGCAATAACCCTAACCCTAAAGCACTAACCCTAACCCGAAACCCCAACCCCAACTCTAACCCTAAACCCTAACGCACTAACCCTAACGCACTAACCCTAACCCTAACCCTAACACACTAACCCTAACGCACTAACCCTAACTCTAACGCACTAACCCTAACGCACTAACCCTAACCCTAACGCACTAACCCTAACGCACTAACCCTAACCCTAACACACTAACCCTAACGCACTAACCCTAACCCTAACGCACTAACCCTAACGCACTAACCCTAACCCTAACACACTAACCCTAACGCACTAACCCTAACCCTAACGCACTAACCCTAACGCACTAACCCTAACCCTAACGCACTAACCCTAACCCTAACGCACTAACCCTAACGCACTAACCCTAACGCACTAACCCTAACGCACTAACCCTAACGCACTAACCCTAACCCTAACGCACTAACCCTAACACACTAACCCTAACCCTAACGCACTAACCCTAACGCACTAACCCTAACGCACTAACCCTAACGCACTAACCCTAACGCACTAACCCTAACGCACTAACCCTAACACACTAACCCTAACACACTAACCCTAACCCTAACCCTAACCCTAACCCTAACGCACTAACCCTAACACACTAACCCTAACCCTAACGCACTAACCCTAACGCACTAACCCTAACGCACTAACCCTAACGCACTAACCCTAACGCACTAACCCTAACGCACTAACCCTAACGCACTAACCCTAACCCTAACGCACTAACCCTAACCCTAACGCACTAACCCTAACCCTAACGCACTAACCCTAACGCACTAACCCTAACCCTAACCCTAACCCTAACGCACTAACCCTAACCCTAACACACTAACCCTAACGCACTAACCCTAACACACTAACCCTAACGCACTAACCCTAACCCTAACGCACTAACCCTAACCCTAACGCACTAACCCTAACCCTAACGCACTAACCCTAACCCTAACGCACTAACCCTAACACACTAACCCTAACCCTAACGCACTAACCCTAACGCACTAACCCTAACACACTAACCCTAACCCTAACGCACTAACCCTAACCCTAACGCACTAACCCTAACCCTAACGCACTAACCCTAACACACTAACCCTAACCCTAACGCACTAACCCTAACGCACTAACCCTAACACACTAACCCTAACCCTAACGCACTAACCCTAACACACTAACCCTAACCCTAACACACTAACCCTAACACACTAACCCTAACACACTAACCCTAACACACTAACCCTAACGCACTAACCCTAACGCACTAACCCTAACGCACTAACCCTAACCCTAACCCTAACGCACTAACCCTAACGCACTAACCCTAACCCTAACACACTAACCCTAACGCACTAACCCTAACGCACTAACCCTAACGCACTAACCCTAACGCACTAACCCTAACCCTGACGCACTAACCCTAACCCTAACACACTAACCCTAACGCACTAACCCTAACGCACTAACCCTAACGCACTAACCCTAACGCACTAACCCTAACACACTAACCCTAACGCACTAACCCTAACGCACTAACCCTAACGCACTAACCCTAACGCACTAACCCTAACGCACTAACCGTAACGCACTAACCCTAACGCACTAACCCTAACGCACTAACCCTAACACACTAACCCTAACGCACTAACCCTAACGCACTAACCCTAACGCACTAACCCTAACGCACTAACCCTAACACACTAACCCTAACGCACTAACCCTAACCCTAACGCACTAACCCTAACGCACTAACCCTAACGCACTAACCCTAACGCACTAACCCTAACCCTAACGCACTAACCCTAACGCACTAACCCTAACGCTAACGCACTAACCCTAACGCACTAACCCTAACGCTAACGCACTAACCCTAACCCTAACGCACGAACCCTAACGCACTAACCCTAACGCACTAACCCTAACCCTAACGCACTAACCCTAACGCACTAACCCTAACCCTAACGCACTAACCCTAACGCACTAACCCTAACCCTAACGCACTAACCCTAACGCACTAACCCTAACGCACTAACCCTAACCCTAACGCACTAACCCTAACGCTAACGCACTAACCCTAACGCTAACGCACTAACCCTAACGCACTAACCCTAACACACTAACCCTAACGCACTAACCCTAACGCACTAACCCTAACACACTAACCCGAACACACTAACCCTAACGCACTAACCCTAACACACTAACCCTAACACACTAACCCTAACGCACTAACCCTAACACACTAACCCTAACGCTAACGCACTAACCCTAACACACTAACCCTAACGCACTAACCCTAACACACTAACCCTAACGCTAACACACTAACCCTAACACACTAACCCGAACACACTAACCCTAACGCACTAACCCTAACACACTAACCCTAACACACTAACCCTAACGCACTAACCCTAACCCTAACGCACTAACCCTAACGCACTAACCCTAACCCTAACACACTAACCCTAACGCACTAACCCTAACCCTAACGCACTAACCCTAACGCACTAACCCTAACCCTAACGCACTAACCCTAACCCTAACGCACTAACCCTAACGCACTAACCCTAACGCACTAACCCTAACGCACTAACCCTAACGCACTAACCCTAACCCTAACGCACTAACCCTAACACACTAACCCTAACCCTAACGCACTAACCCTAACGCACTAACCCTAACGCACTAACCCTAACGCACTAACCCTAACGCACTAACCCTAACGCACTAACCCTAACACACTAACCCTAACACACTAACCCTAACCCTAACCCTAACCCTAACCCTAACGCACTAACCCTAACACACTAACCCTAACCCTAACGCACTAACCCTAACGCACTAACCCTAACGCACTAACCCTAACGCACTAACCCTAACGCACTAACCCTAACGCACTAACCCTAACGCACTAACCCTAACCCTAACGCACTAACCCTAACCCTAACGCACTAACCCTAACCCTAACGCACTAACCCTAACGCACTAACCCTAACCCTAACCCTAACCCTAACGCACTAACCCTAACCCTAACACACTAACCCTAACGCACTAACCCTAACACACTAACCCTAACGCACTAACCCTAACCCTAACGCACTAACCCTAACCCTAACGCACTAACCCTAACCCTAACGCACTAACCCTAACCCTAACGCACTAACCCTAACACACTAACCCTAACCCTAACGCACTAACCCTAACGCACTAACCCTAACACACTAACCCTAACCCTAACGCACTAACCCTAACCCTAACGCACTAACCCTAACCCTAACGCACTAACCCTAACACACTAACCCTAACCCTAACGCACTAACCCTAACGCACTAACCCTAACACACTAACCCTAACCCTAACGCACTAACCCTAACACACTAACCCTAACCCTAACACACTAACCCTAACACACTAACCCTAACACACTAACCCTAACACACTAACCCTAACGCACTAACCCTAACGCACTAACCCTAACGCACTAACCCTAACCCTAACCCTAACGCACTAACCCTAACGCACTAACCCTAACCCTAACACACTAACCCTAACGCACTAACCCTAACGCACTAACCCTAACGCACTAACCCTAACGCACTAACCCTAACCCTGACGCACTAACCCTAACCCTAACACACTAACCCTAACGCACTAACCCTAACGCACTAACCCTAACGCACTAACCCTAACGCACTAACCCTAACACACTAACCCTAACGCACTAACCCTAACGCACTAACCCTAACGCACTAACCCTAACACACTAACCCTAACGCACTAACCGTAACGCACTAACCCTAACGCACTAACCCTAACGCACTAACCCTAACACACTAACCCTAACGCACTAACCCTAACGCACTAACCCTAACGCACTAACCCTAACGCACTAACCCTAACACACTAACCCTAACGCACTAACCCTAACCCTAACGCACTAACCCTAACGCACTAACCCTAACGCACTAACCCTAACGCACTAACCCTAACCCTAACGCACTAACCCTAACGCACTAACCCTAACGCTAACGCACTAACCCTAACGCACTAACCCTAACGCTAACGCACTAACCCTAACCCTAACGCACGAACCCTAACGCACTAACCCTAACGCACTAACCCTAACCCTAACGCACTAACCCTAACGCACTAACCCTAACCCTAACGCACTAACCCTAACGCACTAACCCTAACCCTAACGCACTAACCCTAACGCACTAACCCTAACGCACTAACCCTAACCCTAACGCACTAACCCTAACGCTAACGCACTAACCCTAACGCTAACGCACTAACCCTAACGCACTAACCCTAACACACTAACCCTAACGCACTAACCCTAACGCACTAACCCTAACACACTAACCCGAACACACTAACCCTAACGCACTAACCCTAACACACTAACCCTAACACACTAACCCTAACGCACTAACCCTAACACACTAACCCTAACGCTAACGCACTAACCCTAACACACTAACCCTAACGCACTAACCCTAACACACTAACCCTAACGCTAACACACTAACCCTAACACACTAACCCGAACACACTAACCCTAACGCACTAACCCTAACACACTAACCCTAACACACTAACCCTAACGCACTAACCCTAACACACAAACCCTAACCCTAACGCACTAACCCTAACACACAAACCCTAACCCTAACGCACTAACCCTAACACACTAACCCTAACGCACTAACCCTAACACACTAACCCTAACACACTAACCCTAACACACTAACCCTAACACACTAACCCTAACGCACTAACCCTAACACACTAACCCTAACGCTAACGCACTAACCCTAACACACTAACCCTAACGCACTAACCCTAACACACAAACCCTAACCCTAACGCACTAACCCTAACGCACTAACCCTAACCCTAACGCACTAACCCTAACCCTAACGCACTAACCCTAACCCTAACACACTAACCCTAACACACTAACCCTAACGCACTAACCCTAACACACTAACCCTAACGCTAACGCACTAACCCTAACACACTAACCCTAACGCACTAACCCTAACACACTAACCCTAACGCACTAACCCTAACCCTAACGCACTAACCCTAACGCACTAACCCTAACGCACTAACCCTAACCCTAACGCACTAACCCTAACGCACTAACCCTAACGCACTAACCCTAACCCTAACGCACTAACCCTAACCCTAACACACTAACCCTAACGCACTAACCCTAACGCACTAACCCTAACGCACTAACCCTAACCTTAACGCACTAACCCTAACGCACTAACCCTAACACACTAACCCTAACCCTAACGCACTAACCCTAACCCTAACACACTAACCCTAACGCACTAACCCTAACCCTAACGCACTAACCCTAACGCACTAACCCTAACCTAACGCACTAACCCTAACCCTAACACACTAACCCTAACGCACTAACCCTAACGCACTAACCCTAACCCTAACGCACTAACCCTAACACACTAACCCTAACGCACTAACCCTAACGCACTAACCCTAACGCACTAACCCTAACACACTAACCCTAACGCACTAACCCTAACGCACTAACCCTAACGCACTAACCCTAACGCACTAACCCTAACGCACTAACCCTAACACACTAACCCTAACCTTAACGCACTAACCCTAACGCACTAACCCTAACCCTAACGCACTAACCCTAACGCTCTAACCCTAACCCTAACGCACTAACCCTAACACACTAACCCTAACGCACTAACCCTAACCCTAACGCACTAACCCTAACCCTAACGCACTAACCCTAACGCACTAACCCTAACGCACTAACCCTAACCCTAACGCACTAACCCTAACCCTAACGCACTAACCCTAACGCACTAACCCTAACGCACTAACCCTAACCCTAACGCACTAACCCTAACCACACCTAACCCTAACGCACTAACCCTAACGCACTAACCCTAACCTTAACGCACTAACCCTAACCCTAACGCACTAACCCTAACGCACTAACCCTAACCTTAACGCACTAACCCTAACCCTAACGCACTAACCCTAACGCACTAACCCTAACCTTAACGCACTAACCCTAACGCACTAACCCTAACCCTAACGCACTAACCCTAACCTTAACGCACTAACCCTAACGCACTAACCCTAACCCTAACGCACTAACCCTAACCTTAACGCACTAACCTTAACGCACTAACCCTAACCTTAACGCACTAACC
>NW_027594354.1:0-18672 GCF_964213995.1 Mustelus asterias | reverse complement strand
TGTGGTCTCCCCGGCTCTCCTCTGTGTCTCTCCCGCTCTCTCTCTGTGTCTCCCCCGCTCTCTCTCTGTGTCTCCCCCGCTCTCTCTCTGTGTCTCCCCCGCTCTCTCTCTGTGTCTCCCCGCTCTCTGTCTGTGTCTCCCCCCGCTCTCTCTCTCTGTGTCTCCCCCGCTCACTCTCTCTGCGTCTCCCCCGCTCTCTCTCTGTGTCTCCCCTGCTCTCTCTCTGTGTCTCCCCCGCTCTCTCTCTCTGTGTCTCCCCCGCTCTCTCTCTCTGTGTCTCCCCCGCTCTCTCTCTGTGTCTCCCCCGCTCTCTCTCTGTGTCTCCCCCGCTCTCTCTCTGCGTCTCCCCCGCTCTCTCTCTGCGTCTCCCCCGCTCTCTCTCTCTGTCTCTCCCGCTCTCTCTCTGTGTCTCCCCCGCTCTCTCTCTTTTTTTCCCCCCCGCTCTCTCTCTGTGTCTCCCCCGCTCTCTCTCTCTGCATCTCCCCCGCTCTCTCTCTGTGTCTCCCCCGCTCTCTCTCTGTGTCTCCCCCGCTCTCTCTCTCTGTGTCTCCCCCGCTCTCTCTCTGTGTCTCCCCCGCTCTCTGTGTCTCCCCCGCTCTCTCTGTGTCTCCCCCGCTCTCTCTCTGTGTCTCCCCCGCTCTCTCTCTGTGTCTCCCCCGCTCTCTCTCTGTGTCTCCCCCGCTCTCTCTCTGTGTCTCCCCCGCTCTCTCTCTGTGTCTCCCCCGCTCTCTCTCTGTGTCTCCCCCGCTCTCTCTCTCTGCATCTCCCCCGCTCTCTCTCTGTGTGTCCCCCCCCGCTCTCTCTCTGTGTCTCCCCCGCTCTCTCTCTGTGTCTCCCCCGCTCTCTCTCTGTGTCTCCCCCGCTCTCTCTCTGCGTCTCCCCCGCTCTCTCTCTGCGTCTCCCCCGCTCTCTCTCTCCGTGTCTCCCCCGCTCTCTCTCTCTGTGTCTCCCCCGCTCACTCTCTCTGCGTCTCCCCCGCTCTCTCTCTGTGTCTCCCCCGCTCTCTCTCTGTGTCTCCCCTGCTCTCTCTCTGTGTCTCCCCCGCTCTCTCTCTGTGTCTCCCCCGCTCTCTCTCTGTGTCTCCCCCGCTCTCTCTCTGTGTCTCCCCCGCTCTCTCTCTCTCTGTGTCTCCCCCGCTCTCTCTCTGTGTCTCCCCGCTCTCTCTCTGTGTCTCCCCCGCTCTCTCTCTGTGTCTCCCCCGCTCTCTCTCTGTGTCTCCCCCGCTCTCTCTCTGTGTCTCCCCCGCTCTCTCTCTGTGTCTCCCCCGCTCTCTCTCTGTGTCTCCCCCGCTCTCTCTCTGTGTCTCCCCCGCTCTCTCTCTGTGTCTCCCCCGCTCTCTCTCTGTGTCTCCCCCGCTCTCTCTCTGTGTCTCCCCCGCTCTCTCTCTGTGTCTCCCCCGCTCTCTCTCTGTGTCTCCCCGCTCTCTCTCTGTGTCTCCCCCGCTCTCTCTCTGTGTCTCCCCCGCTCTCTCTCTGTGTCTCCCCCGCTCTCTCTCTGTGTCTCCCCCGCTCTCTCTCTCTGTGTCTCCCCCGCTCTCTCTCTCTGTGTCTCCCCCGCTCTCTCTCTGTGTCTCCCCCGCTCTCTCTCTGTGTCTCCCCCGCTCTCTCTCTGTGTCGCCCCCGCTCTCTCTCTGTGTCTCCCCCGCTCTCTCTCTGTGTCTCCCCCGCTCTCTCTCTGTGTCTCCCCCGCTCTCTCTCTGTGTCTCCCCCGCTCTCTCTCTGTGTCTCCCCCGCTCTCTCTCTGTGTCTCCCCCGCTCTCTCTCTGTGTCTCCCCCGCTCTCTCTCTGTGTCTCCCCCGCTCTCTCTCTGTGTCTCCCCCGCTCTCTCTCTGTGTCTCCCCCGCTCTCTCTCTGTGTCTCCCCCGCTCTCTCTCTGTGTCTCCCCCGCTCTCTCTCTGTGTCTCCCCCGCTCTCTCTCTGTGTCTCCCCCGCTCTCTCTCTGTGTCTCCCCTGCTCTCTCTCTGTCTCCCCTGCTCTCTCTCTCTGTGTCTCCCCCGCTCTCTCTCTGTCTCCCCCGCTCTCTCTCTCTGTGTCTCCCCCGCTCTCTCTCTCTGTGTCTCCCCCGCTCTCTCTCTGTGTCTCCCCCGCTCTCTCTCTGTGTCTCCCCCGCTCTCTCTCTGTGTCTCCCCCGCTCTCTCTCTCTGTCTCCCCCGCTCTCTCTCTCTGTGTCTCCCCCGCTCTCTCTCTCTGTGTCTCCCCCGCTCTCTCTCTGTGTCTCCCCCGCTCTCTCTCTGTGTCTCCCCCGCTCTCTCTCTGTGTCTCCCCCGCTCTCTCTCTGTCTCCCCCCGCTCTCTCTCTCTGTCTCCCCCCGCTCTCTCTCTACGTCCCGTTGACACTCAGTGTGTTGTAACGCACTATTCCTCTCTCTCACTCTCTTGCAGGAATGCCAACTTGTCGCTGCCCGAACGGGTTCACGGGCCCAGACTGTCGGAAAAGGGTTTGCGACGGTTACTGTCGGAACGGCGTTCCCTGTACGGTGAACTCGGGAAATCAACCCAACTGTCGCTGCCCGGACGGCATCGATGGAGAACGATGCCAATACAGTACGTAGCACCGTGTCTGTCTATCAACCTGTCTGTGTGTGTGTGTGTGTGTCGCAGTGTGTGTGTGTGTGTGTCGGAGTGTGTGTGTGTGTGTCGGAGTGTGTGTGTGTGTGTGTCGGAGTGTGTGTGTGTGTCGGAGTGTGTGTGTGTGTGTCGGAGTGTGTGTGTGTGTGTCGGAGTGTGTGTGTCGCAGTGTGTGTGTGTGTGTGTCGCAGTGTGTGTGTGTGTGTCGCAGTGTGTGTGTGTGTGTCGGAGTGTGTGTGTGTGTCGGAGTGTGTGTGTGTGTGTCGGAGTGTGTGTGTGTGTGTCGGAGTGTGTGTGTGTGTGTCGCAGTGTGTGTGTGTGTCGGAGTGTGTGTGTGTGTCGCAGTGTGTGTGTGTGTGTCGGAGTGTGTGTGTGTGTCGCAGTGTGTGTGTGTGTGTCGCAGTGTGTGTGTGTGTGTCGCAGTGTGTGTGTGTGTGTCGCAGTGTGTGTGTGTGTGTCGCAGTGTGTGTGTGTGTGTCGCAGTGTGTGTGTGTGTGTCGCAGTGTGTGTGTGTGTCGGAGTGTGTGTGTGTGTGTGTCGGAGTGTGTGTGTGTGTGTCGGAGTGTGTGTGTGTGTGTCGGAGTGTGTGTGTGTGTGTCGGAGTGTGTGTGTGTGTGTCGGAGTGTGTGTGTGTGTCGGAGTGTGTGTGTGTGTCGGAGTGTGTGTGTGTGTCGGAGTGTGTGTGTGTGTCGGAGTGTGTGTGTGTGTCGGAGTGTGTGTGTGTGTCGCCGTGTGTGTGTGTGTCGCAGTGTGTGTGTGTGTCGCAGTGTGTGTGTGTGTCGGAGTGTGTGTGTGTGTCGCCGTGTGTGTGTGTCGCCGTGTGTGTGTGTGTGTCGCCGTGTGTGTGTGTGTGTGTGTGTGTGTCGCCGTGTGTGTGTGTGTGTGTGTGTCGCCGTGTGTGTGTGTGTCGCCGTGTGTGTGTCACTCTGTCTGTCTGTCTGTGAGTGCGGCGCTCCCTCAGCACTGACCCTGCCACACAGTGCGGCGCTCCCTCAGCACTGACCCTCCCACACAGTGCGGCGCTCCCTCAGCACTGACCCTCCCACAGTGCGGCGCTCCCTCAGCACTGACCCTCCCACAGTGCGGCGCTCCCTCAGCACTGACCCTCCCACAGTGCGGCGCTCCCTCAGCACTGACCCTCCCACAGTGCGGCGCTCCCTCAGCACTGACCCTCCCACAGTGCAGCGCTCCCTCAGCACTGACCCTCCCACACAGTGCGGCGCTCCCTCAGCACTGACCCTCCCACAGTGCAGCGCTCCCTCAGCACTGACCCTCCCACACAGTGCGGCGCTCCCTCAGCACTGACCCTCCCACAGTGCGGCGCTCCCTCAGCACCGACCCTCCCACACAGTGCGGTGCTCCCTCAGCACTGACCCTCCCACACAGTGCGGGCGCTCCCTCAGCACTGACCCTCCCACAGTGCGGCGCTCCCTCAGCACTGACCCTCCCACACAGTGCGGCGCTCCCTCAGCACTGACCCTCCCACACAGTACGGCGCTCCCTCAGCACCGACCCTCCCACAGTGCGGCGCTCCCTCAGCACTGACCCTCCCACAGTGCGGCGCTCCCTCAGCTCTGACCCTCCCACACAGTGCGGCGCTCCCTCAGCACTGACCCTCCCACACAGTGCGGAGCTCCCTCAGCACTGACCCTCCCACAGTGCGGCGCTCCCTCAGCACCGACCCTCGCACACAGTGCGGCGCTCCCTCAGCACTGACCCTCCCACACAGTGCGGAGCTCCCTCAGCACTGACCCTCCCACAGTGCGGCGCTCCCTCAGCACTGACCCTCCCACAGTGCGGCGCTCCCTCAACACTGACCCTCCCACACAGTGCGGCGCTCCCTCAGCACCGACCCTCCCACACAGTGCGGCGCTCCCTCAGCACTGACCCTCCCACACAGTGCGGCGCTCCCTCAGCACCGACCCTCCCACACAGTGCGGCACTCCCTCAGCGCTGCCCTCGCCCCTCCCGTCTCTCCCTCTCTCGCTAATCAAACACTCTGTGATTCCTCCCCCCTCTCCCCGCCTGCAGGGAGGTGTGACGGATACTGCCAGCACTCCGGCAAGTGCCGGCTAACGGAGGACGACGTTAAGGAGTGCGTCTGCACCCCCAAGTACCAGGGCGTCCGCTGTGAAACTGACAAGTGCGATCGCTGCCGCGGGGGCTCATGTTCGGTCACTGAGGAGGGCAGCGTCACCTGCAAGTAAGTATGTGTCCCCCCCTCCCCCCCCCCAACTCCTGGAGGGGCAGTCAGGAGCGGACGAGGAACGCTGAGACTTAACCCAGCTGGGTTCGGGACCCCTCGATATTCCTGCCTTCCCTCTCCCACACCGTCCACTCAGCTGGCACTGAGCTTCGATTAGACTTATTGTTGTCACGTTGCAAAGAACATTCCAGCACAGGAACAGGTCCTTCGGCCCCTCCTGCACCGACCATGCTGCCCCCCCCCCCTCCGTCTGAACTAAAACCCTCCCTCCCCTTCCCGGGGACCGTATCCCTCTATTCCCCATCCTATTCATGTATGCGTGGATGAGGTGGAGGGCTGTTGTCGGCTGCAAAGAGACATAGATAGGATGCAGAGCTGGGCCGAAAAATGGCCGATGGAGTTTAACCCTGATAAATGTGAGGTGATTCATTTTGGTAGGACTAATTTAAATGTGGATTACAGGGTCCAAAGGTAGGGTCCTGAAGACTGTGGAGGAACAGAGAGATCTTGGGGTCCGTATCCACAGATCTCTAAAGGTTGCCACTCAAGTGGATAGAGCTGTGAAGAAGGCCTATAGTGTGTTAGCTTTTATTAACAGTGGGTTGGAGTTTAAGAGCCGTGGGGTTATGCTGCAACTGTACAGGACCTTGGTGAGACCACATTTGGAATATTGTGTGCAGTTCTGGTCACCTCACTATAAGAAGGATGTGGGAAGCGCTGGAAAGAGTGCAGAGGAGGTTTACCAGGATGCTGCCTGGTTTGGAGGGTAGGTCTTATGAGGAAAGGTTGAGGGAGCTGGGGCTGTTCTCTCTGGAGCGGAGGAGGCTGAGGGGAGGCTTGATAGAGGTTTATAAAATGATGAGGGGGATAGATAGAGTGAACGTTCAAAGACTATTTCCTCGGGTGGGATGGAGCTATTACAAGGGGGCACAACTATAGGGTTCGTGGTGGGAGATACAGGAAGGATATCAGAGGTAGGTTCTTTACGCAGAGAGTGGTTGGGGTGTGGAATGGACTGCCTGCAGTGATAGTGGAGTCAGACACTTTAGGAACATTTAAGCGGTTATTGGATAGGCACATGGAGCACACCAGGATGGTAGGGAGTGGGATAGCTTGATCTTGGTTTCAGACAAAGCTCGGCACAACATCGTGGGCCGAAGGGCCTGTTCTGTGCTGTACTGTTCTATGTTCTATCCACTCTGTCCATGCCCCTCATAATCTTGTAGACTTCTACCAGGTCTCCCCTCAACCTCCGTGAGAACAAACCAAGTTTCTCCAACCTCTCCTCAAAGCTAATGTCCTCCAGACCAGGCAACATCCTGGTAAATCTTTTCTGTAACCCTCTCCAAAGCCTCCACATCCTTCTGGTAGTGCGGCGACCAGAATTGAACACTATATTCCAAGTGCGGCCTAAGGACTTGTAGGAGGGGGCTGAAGGGTGGATCAGTAAATTTGCTGATGACACCAAGATTGGTGGAGTAGTGGATGAGGTGGAGGGCTGTTGTAGGCTGCAAAGAGATATAGATAGGATGAAGGATTCAAAGATTCACAGCTTCCACTACCTTTGGGCAAAGAAATGGCAGATGGAGTTCAATCCAGATCAATGCGAAGTGATGCATTTTTGTAGAACTAACGTAGGGGGGAGCTATACGATAAATGGCAGAACCATAAAGGGTGTAGATACGCAGAGGGACCTGGGTGTGCAAGTCCACAGATCCTTGAAGGTGACGTCACAGGTGGAGAAGGTGGTGAAGAAGGCATATGGCATGCTTGCCTTTATAGGACGGGGCATAGAGTATAAAAGTTGGGGTCTGATGTTGCGGTTGTATAGAACGTTGGTTCGGCCGCATTTGGAATACTGCGTCCAGTTCTGGTCGCCGCACTACCCAGAAGGACGTGGAGGCTTTGGAGAGAGTACAGAGGAGGTTTACCAGGATGTTGCCTGGTATGGAGGGGCTTAGTTATGAGGAGAGATTGGGTAAACTGGGGTTGTTCTCCCTGGAAAGACGGAGGATGAGGGGAGACCTAATAGAGGTGTATAAAATTATGAAAGGCATAGATAGGGTGAACGGTGGGAAGCTTTTCCCCAGGTCGGTGGTGACGTTCACGAGGGGTCATAGGTTCAAGGTGAGGGGGGGGAGGTTTAACAGGGATATCAGAAGGACGTATTTTACACAGAGGGTGGTGGGGGCCTGGAATGCGCTGCCGGGCAAGGTGGTGGAGGCGGACACACTGGGAACGTTTAAGACTTATCTAGACAGCCACATGAACGGAGTGGGAATGGAGGGATACAAAAGAATGGTCTAGTTTGGACCAGGGAGCAGCGCGGGCTTGGAGGGCCGTAGGGCCTGTTCCTGTGCTGTATTGTTCTTTGTACCTCCCCCCAGCAGCGAGTTCCAGGCACCCACCTCCCTCTGTGTAAAAAAACTTGCCTCGTACATCTCCTTTAAACCTTGCCCCTTCAACCTGTGTCCCCCCGAGTCATTGACTCTTCCACCCTGGGGGGGAAAAAGCTTCTGACTATCCACTCTGTCCATGCCCCTCATAATCTTGTAGACTTCTATCAGGTCTCCCCCTCAACCTCCGTCGTTCCAGTGAGAACAAACCAAGTTTCTCCAACCTCTCCTCATAGCTAATGCCCTCCAGACCAGGTCAACAACCTGGTAAATCTTTTCTGTAACCCTCTCCAAAGCCTCCACATCCTTCTGGTAGTGCGGCGACCAGAATTGAACACTGTATTCCAAGTGCGGCCTGACTAAGGTTCTATAAAGCTGCAACATGACTTGCCCAATTTTTAAACTCAACACCCCGGCCGATGAAGGCAAGCATGCCGTATGCCTTCTTGACTACCTTCTCCACCTGCGTTGCCACTTTCAGTGACCTGTGCACCTGTACACCCAGATCCCTCTGCCTATCAATACTCTTCAGGGTTCTGCCATTTACTGTATATTTCCTATCAGTATTAGACCTTCCAAAATGCATCACCTCACATTTGTCTGGATTAAACTCCATCTGCCATCTATCCGCCCAAGTCTCCAACTGATCTATATCCTGCTGTATCCTCTGATGGTCCTCATCGCTATCCGCAAATCCACCAACCTTCGTGTCCTCCGCAAACTTACTAATCATGTATCGGGATACAGTGAAAAGTATTGTTTCTTTGCACGCTATTCAGACAAAGCATACCGTTCATAGAGAAGGAAAGGAGAGGGTGCAGAATGTAGTGTTACAGTCACAGCTAGGGGTGTAGAGAAAGATCAACTTAACGCGAGGTCGGTCCATTCAAAAGTCTGACGGCAGCAGCAGGGAAGAATTTGGGAGGGCGGCACGGTGTCACAGTGTGGGTTAGCGCTGCTGCCTCACAGCGCCAGGGACCCCGGGTTCGATTCCCCGGGGCTTGGGTCACTGTCTGTGTGGAGTCTGCACGTTCTCCCCGTGTCTGCGTGGGTTTCCTCCGGGTGCTCCGGTTTCCTCCCACAGTCCGAAAGATGTGTAGGTTAGGGTGGATTGGCCATGCTAAATTGCCCCTAGTGTCCAAAGATGTGTAGGTTAGGGTGGATTGGCCATGCTAAATTGTCCCCTTAGTGTCCAAAGATGTGTAGGTTAGGGTGGATTGGCCATGCTAAATTGTCCCTTCGTGTCCAAAGATGTGTAGGTTAGGTGGATTGGCCATGCTAAATTGCCCCTAGTGTCCAAAGATGTGCAGGTTAGGTGGATTGGCCATGTTAAATTGTCCCTCAGTGTCCAAAGATGTGTAGGTTAGGGTGGATTGGCCATGCTAAATTGTCCCTCAGTGTCCAAAGATGTGTAGGTTAGGGTGGATTGGCCATGCTAAATTGTCCCTCAGTGTCCAAAGATGTGTAGGTTAGGGTGGATTGGCCATGCTAAATTGCCCCTTAGTGTCCAAAGATGTGTAGGTTAGGTGGATTGGCCATGTTAAATTGTCCCTCAGTGTCCAAAGATGTGTAGGTTAGGGTGGATTGGCCATGCTAAATTGTCCCTTAGTGTCCAAAGATGTGTAGGTTAGGGTGGATTGGCCATGCTAAATTGTCCCTCAGTGTCCAAAGATGTGTAGGTTAGGGTGGATTGGCCATGCTAAATTGTCCCTTAGTGTCCAAAGATGTGTAGGTTAGGGTGGATTGGCCATGCTAAATTGTCCCTCAGTGTCCAAAGATGTGTAGGTTAGGGTGGATTGGCCATGCTAAATTGTCCCCTTAGTGTCCAAAGATGTGTAGGTTAGGGTGGATTGGCCATGCTAAATTGTCCCTTAGTGTCCAAAGATGTGTAGGTTAGGGTGGATTGGCCATGCTAAATTGTCCCTCAGTGTCCAAAGATGTGTAGGTTAGGGTGGATTGGCCATGCTAAATTGCCCCTTAGTGTCCAAAGATGTGTAGGTTAGGGTGGATTGGCCATGCTAAATTGTCCCTTAGTGTCCAAAGATGTGTAGGTTAGGGTGGATTGGCCATGCTAAATTGTCCCTTAGTGTCCAAAGATGTGTAGGTTAGGGTGGATTGGGCCGTGCTAAATTGTCCCTTAGTGTCCAAAGATGTGCAGGTTAGGGGGATTGGCCATGCTAAATTGTCCCTTAGTGTCCAAAGATGTGTAGGTTAGGGTGGATTGGCCATGCTAAATTGTCCCTTAGTGTCCAAAGATGTGCAGGTTAGGGTGGATTGGCCATGCTAAATTGTCCCTTAGCGTCCCAAAGATGTGCAGGTTAGGGTGGATTGGCCATGCTAAATTGTCCCTTAGCGTCCCAAAGATGTGTAGGTTAGGGTGGATTGGCCGTGCTAAATTGTCCCTTAGTGTCCAAAGATGTGCAGGTTAGGGTGGATTGGCCATGCTAAATTGTCCCTTAGCGTCCCAAAGATGTGTAGGTTAGGGTGGATTGGCCGTGCTAAATTGTCCCTTAGTGTCCAAAGATGTGTAGGTTAGGGTGGATTGGCCATGCTAAATTGTCCCTTAGTGTCCAAAGATGTGTAGGTTAGGGTGGATTGGCCATGCTAAATTGTCCCTTAGTGTCCAAAGATGTGTAGGTTAGGGTGGATTGGCCATGCTAAATTGTCCCTTAGTGTCCAAAGATGTGTAGGTTAGGGTGGATTGGCCATGCTAAATTGTCCCTTAGTGTCCAAAGATGTGTAGGTTAGGGTGGATTGGCCATGCTAAATTCTCCCTTAGTGTCCCAAAGATGTGTAGGTTAGGGTGGATTGGCCATGCTAAACTGTCCCTTAGTGTCCAAAGATGTGTAGGTTAGGGTGGATTGGCCATGCTAAATTGTCCCTTAGTGTCCCAAAGATGTGTAGGTTAGGGTGGATTGGGCCGTGCTAAATTGTCCCTCAGTGTCACCCCGAACAGGAGTGTGGGCGACTGGGGGGATTTTCACAGTAACTTCATTGCGGTGTTAATGTGAGCTTTACTTGTGAGTTGATCGGAGGTGGGGAGGAAGGGGCCAGATTGGAACCAGGACTGACCCCCGTCTCTCTCTCTCTCTCTCTCTCTATCCCACCCCCAACCCCTGCCACAGCTGCACGGATGGTCGAAGTGGTCCCAGTTGCCTGACCTGTGAGGGATACTGTCAGAATAATGGCCACTGTGAAATGAACCAGAGGACAGAACTCCCGGAATGCAGGTAAGCAAGGCTTTTAACCCCCCCATCTGTCCCAAACGGGGCCTCCTCCTCTTCCTGTGTAACAGGCTGGAGAGAGAGGGGCTGAATGGCCTCCTCCTGTTCCTGTGTAACAGGCTGGAGAGAGAGGGGCTGAATGGCCTCCTCCTGGTCCTGTGTAACAGGCTGGAGAGAGAGGGGCTGAATGGCCTCCTCCTGTTCCTGTGTAACAGGCTCAAGAGAGAGAGAGGGGCTGAATGGGCCTCCTCCTGTTCCTGTGTAACAGGCTGGAGAGAGAGAGGGGCTGAATGGCCTCCTCCTGTTCCTGAGTAACAGGCTGGAGAGAGAGGGGCTGAATGGCCTCCTCCTGTTCCTGTGTAACAGGCTGGAGAGAGAGAGAGGCTGAATGGCCTCCTCCTGTTCCTGTGTAACAGGCTGCAGCGAGAGAGAGGGGCTGAATGGCCTCCTCCTGTTCCTGTGTAACAGGCTGGAGAGAGAGGGGCTGAATGGCCTCCTCCTGGTCCTGTGTAACAGGCTGGAGAGAGAGGGGCTGAATGGCCTCCTCCTGTTCCTGTGTAACAGGCTGGAGAGGGGCTGAATGGCCTCCTCCTGTTCCTGTGTAACAGGCTGGAGAGAGAGGGGCTGAATGGCCTCCTCCTGTCCCTGTGTAACAGGCTGGAGAGAGAGGGGCTGAATGGCCTCCTCCTGTTCCTGTGTAACAGGCTGGAGAGAGAGGGGCTGAATGGCCTCCTCCTGTTCCTGTGTAACAGGCTGGAGAGAGAGAGGGGCTGAATGGCCTCCTCCTGTTCCTGAGTAACAGGCTGGAGAGAGAGGGGCTGAATGGCCTCCTCCTGTTCCTGTGTAACAGGCTGGAGAGAGAGGGGCTGAATGGCCTCCTCCTGTTCCTGTGTAACAGGCTGGAGAGAGAGGGGCTGAATGGCCTCCTCCTGTTCCTGTGTAACAGGCTGCAGAGAGAGAGAGGGGCTGAATGGCCTCCTCCTGTTCCTGTGTAACAGGTTGCAGAGAGAGAGAGGGGCTGAATGGCCTCCTCCTGTTCCTGTGTAACAGGCTCAAGAGAGAGGGGCTGAATGGCCTCCTCCTGTTCCTGTGTAACAGGCTGGAGAGAGAGGGGCTGAATGGCCTCCTCCTGTTCCTGTGTAACAGGCTGGAGAGAGAGGGGCTGAATGGCCTCCTCCTGTTCCTGTGTAACAGGCTGGAGAGAGAGGGGCTGAATGGCCTCCTCCTGTTCCTGTGTAACAGGCTGGAGAGAGAGGGGCTGAATGGCCTCCTCCTGTTCCTGTGTAAAGGCGGCACGGTAGCACAGTGGTTAGCACTGCTGCTTCACAGCTCCAGGGTCCCGGGTTCGATTCCCGGCTTGGGTCACTGTCTGTGTGTGGAGTTTGCACATTCTCCTCGTGTCTGCGTGGGTTTCCTCCGGGTGCCCCGGTTTCCTCCCACAGTCCAAAGATGTGCGGGTTAGGTTGATTGGCCAGGTTAAAAATTGCCCCTTAGTGTCCTGAGATGCGTAGGTTAGAGGGATTAGCGGGTAAAATGTGTAGGGATATGGGAGTAGGGTCTGGGTGGGATTGTGGTCGGTGCAGAGTCGATGGGCTGAATGGCCAGATTAAATACCTCTTTATCTCTTCCTTTGTAACTCTCACTTTTCTCTCCCCCATTGGTAAGACCACACTTGGAATACTGTGTACAGTTCTGGTCACCCTATTATAGAAAGGATATTATTAAACTAGAAAGAGTGCAGAAAAGATTTACTAGGATGCTACCGGGACTTGATGGTTTGAGTTATAATGAGAGGCTGGATAGACTGGGACTTATTTCTCTGGAGCGTAGGAGGCTGAGGGGTGATCTTATAGAGGTCTATAAAATAATGAGGGGCACAGATCAGCTAGATAGTCAACATCTTTTCCCAAAGGTAGGGGAATCTAAGACTAGTTACAGAGCAAAGAGATCTCGGGGGTACGGGTTCATAGCTCCTTGAAAGTGGAGTCACAGGTGGAAAGAGTGGTGAAGAAGGCATTCGGCACGCTTGGTTTCATCGGGCAGAACATTGAATACAGGAGTTGGGACGTCTTGTTGAAGTTGTACAAGACATTGGTAAGGCCCCACTTGGGATACTGTGTACAGTTCTGGTCACCCTATTATAGAAAGGATATTATTAAACTAGGAAGAGCGCAGAAAAGATTTACTAGGATGCTACCGGGACTTGGTGGATTGGGTTATAAGGAGAGGCTGGATAGACTGGGACTTTTTTCTCTGGAGCGTAGGAGGCTGAGGGGTGATCTTATAGAGGTCTATAAAATAATGAGGGGCACAGATCAGCTAGATAGTCAACATCTTTTCCCAAAGGTAGGGGAGTCTAAAACTAGAGGGTGTAGGTTTAAGGTGAGAGGGGAGAGATACAAAAGGGTCCAGAGGGGGCAATTTTTTCACACAGAGGGTGGTGAGTGTCTGGAACGAGCTGCCAGAGGCAGTAGTAGAGGCGGGTACAATTTTGTCTTTTAAGAAGCATTTAGACAGTTCCATGGGTACGGTGGGTATAGAGGGATATGGGGCAAACGCGGGCAATTGGGACTAGCTTAGGGGTTTCAAAAAATAAAGGGGGCAGCATGGACAAGTTGGGCCGAAGGGCCTGTTCGTGACTAGCTTAGTGGGTTAAAATTCAAGGACGGCATGGACCCACTTTGGGAGGTGAACAGGATCATAGAACATAGAACAGTACAGCACAGAACAGGCCCTTCGGCCCACGATGTTGTGCCGAGCTTTATCTGAAACCAAGATCAAGCTATCCCACTCCCTATCATCCTGGTGTGCTCCATGTGCCTATCCAATAACTGCTTAAATGTTCCTAAAGTGTCTGACTCCACTATCACTGCAGGCAGTCCATTCCACACCCCAACCACTCTCTGAGTAAAGAACCTACCTCTGATATCCTTCCTGTATCTCCCACCACGAACCCTATAGTTATGCCCCCTTATAATAGCTCCATCCCACCCGAGGAAATAGTCTTTGAACGTTCACTCTATCTATCCCCTTCATCATTTTATAAACCTCTATTAAGTCTCCCCTCAGCCTCCTCCGCTCCAGAGAGAACAGCCCAAGTTCCCTCAACCTTTCCTCATAAGACCTACCCTCCAAACCAGGCAGCATCCTGGTAAATCTCCTCTGCACTCTTTCCAGCGCTTCCACATCCTTCTTATAGTGAGGTGACCAGAACTGCACACAATATTCCAAATGCGGTCTCACCAAGGTCCTGTACAGTTGCAGCATAACCCCACGGCTCTTAAACTCCAACCCCCTGTTAATGAACGCCAACACACTATAGGCCTTCTTCACAGCTCTATCCACTTGAGTGGCAACCTTTAGAGATCTGCGGATATGGACCCCAAGATCTCTCTGTTCCTCCACAGTCTTCAGAACCCTGAAGATCGAAGGTCATGGGGGGGAAAGCAGGATTCGGCTGTTGGGTTGGATGGTCAGCCGTGATGGTGATGGATGGGGGAGCAGGATAGAAGGGCCGAATGGCCTCCTCCTGCTCCTGTCCCCCGTGCTTCGACAAGACGTAAAGTTACCCGATGGGGTGATCCACCCGTCCCGCTTTTCCCTGCTCTGTGCGCCGTCTCTGCTGAGAGCGAGACAGGACCGGGGAGGTAGGGGGCGGGGGGGCAGTCTCTGTCTCTCTCTCTCTCTCTGTGTGTGTGTTAACTGTACCTCTCTTGTGTCTTGCAGGTGTGTTGTAGGTTGGAAAGGTCCACAGTGCGAGGCGTTGGAGACCCAGGCATCGATTTCTAGTAGTATGTGGTATTACTCCCAAAGTTTTGCCCCCACACCTTGCCCCTCGACCTCGGGGAGTGGGGGAGGGGGAGGGGTGACTTATTCACTCATGGCCAAGGGTGGGTGGGAGAGCCAGTTTATCGTCCCATCCACCCGCTGTGCGTCGGTGATGGTGGGAGTGAATGTCGAAGGAGCCGAGGTACAGGGGAGATGTTAGGGGTAAGTTTTTCACAGAGGGTGGTGGGCGAGTGGAATCGGCTGCCGTCAGTGGTGGTGGAGGCGAACTCAATGGGGTCTTTTAAGAGACTCCTGGATGAGTACATGGGACTTAATAGGACGGAGGGTTATAGGTAGGTCTAGAAGGTAGGGATGTGTTCGGCACAATTTGTGGGGCCGAAGGGCCTGTTTTGTGCTGTAGTTTTTCTATGTTCTATATAAATGGGTAAACAGTTGAGGCCCCAGAACCGATACCTGCGGCACGCCACTAGTCACCATCCGCCAACCAGAAAAGCGCCCATTTATTCCGACTCTCTGCTTCCTGTTGGATAGCCAATCCCCAATCCACGCCAACACCCGACCCCCAACTCCGTGTGACCCAATCTTCGTCAGCAACCTTTTGAGAGTTCCAGGATTTGTGGGCGCAGGCGTGCAGAGGGAGGAGCTTGCAGGTGGGGGTGTTCCCCATGCCTCTGCTGCTGCACCCCCCCCCTCCCCCCATCATCCCCTTATCCTTCCAGGTAGAGGTGGTTGGTGGGTTTGGAAGGTGCTGTTTGAAGGAGCCTCGGCGAGTCGCTGCGGGGACATCCAGTAGTTGGTGCGCACAGCTGCCGCTGCGCGTCAGTGGTGGAGGGAGTGGATGTCGGAGGAGCCTCGGCGAGTCGCTGCGGGGACATCCAGTAGTTGGTGCGCACAGCTGCCGCTGCGCGTCGGTGGTGGAGGGAGTGGATGTCGGAGGAGCCTCGGCGAGTCGCTGCGGGGACATCCAGTAGTTGGTGCACACAGCTGCCGCTGTTTGTTTGGGGCGGGGGGTTGGGGCGTTAGCGTGTCGGTCGAGAGGGGAGGCGGTGGGGCGGAGGTTAGCGTGTTCGATCGAGCGGGGAGGGAAGGGGGGGGGGGCTGCTTTGTCCCGGGCGGTATCGAGCTTGCGCGGGTGTGACTGGCCCCGGTTGTGCAGCCCTGCGATCGTTAGCCCGACTGATTCACAAATTCCCCCTTCGATTTCCTCCCTCTGCATCAGAGACGACGTCCATCATCGTACCGATCATCATCCTACTCCTGCTCGCCCTCCTGGCAGTCGGCGGCCTGTGTTGGTACAAGCATCGAACGCGGGGGTAAGCGGGAACTGTCGGAGGACGCGGCGGGGTGTCGAGAAGGTGTCGGGGGAGAATGGGGCCACTCGGCCCATCCGTTCCGCCGTGGCTGATATCCCCCCTCATCCCCGTTTTCCTGCCTTCTCCCCATCACCCTTCAACACCCATCCCCAATTAAATAATCTATCCACCTCCTCCTTCAATGTCCCAGAATCCACCGCACTTTGGGGCAGCGGATTCTACAGATTCCCTTCGGGAGAAGTCGTTCCTCCCCCAACTCCGTTCTAAACTTGCTGCCCCCTTATCCCCAGACGATGACCCCCCTCCCTCGTCCAAGAATGGTCCCACCAGAGGAAGCATCGACCCCGCGTCTACTTGATCCACACCTTTTATCCTAAGAACTAGGAGCAGGAGTAGGCCATCCGGCCCCTCGAGCCCTGCTCCCCCATTCAACAAGATGGTGGCACAGTGGGGTTAGCGCTGCTGCCTCACAGCTCCAGGGACCCCCCTGGGTTCGATTCCCGTCTTGGGGTCACTGTCTGTGTTGGAGTCGGCACATTCTCCTCGTGTCTGCGTGGGTTTCCTCCGGGTGCTCCGGTTTCCTCCCACAGTCCGAAAGATGTGCGCGTTAGGTTGATTGGCCATGATAAATTGTCCCTTAGTGTTCAAAGATGTGTAGGTTAGGGTGGATTGGCCATGATAAATTGTCCCTTAGTGTCCAAAGATGTGTAGGTTAGGGGGATTGGCCGTGCTAAATTGTCCCTTAGTGTCCAAAGATGTGTAGGTTAGGGTGGATTGGCCATGCTAAATTGTCCCTTTGTGTCCAAAGATGTGTAGGTTAGGGTGGATTGGCCATGCTAAATTGTCCCTTTGTGTCCAAAGATGTGTAGGTTAGGGTGGATTGGCCATGCTAAATTGTCCCTTTGTGTCCAAAGATGTGTAGGTTAGGGTGGATTGGCCATGCTAAATTGTCCCTTTGTGTCCAAAGATGTGTAGGTTAGGGTGGATTGGCCATGCTAAATTGTCCCTTTGTGTCCAAAGATGTGTAGGTTAGGGTTGATTGGCCATGCTAAATTGTCCCTTAGTGTCCAAAGATGTGTAGGTTAGGGTGGATTGGCCATGCTAAATTGTCCCTTAGTGTCCAAAGATGTGTAGGTTAGGGTGGATTGGCCATGCTAAACTGCCCCTTAGTGTCCAAAGATGTGTAGGTTAGGGGGGATTGGCCATGCTAAATTGTCCCTTAGTGTCCTGGGATGCGTAGGTTAGAGGGATTAGTGGGAAAATGTGTAGGGATATGGGGGTAGGGCCTGGGTGGGATTGTGGTCGGTGCAGACTCGATGGGCCGAATGGCCTCTTTCTCTACTGTAGGGTTTCTACGATTTCTAAGGGATCATGGCTGATCTTTTCATGGACTCGGCTCCACTTACCCACCCGCTCACCGTAACCCTTAATTCCTTCAAAAATCTATCTATCCTTGCCTCGAAGAACATTCAACGAGGGAGCCTCAACTGGGCAGGGAATTCCCACAGATTCACAACCCTTTGTGTGAAGAAGTTCCTCCTCAACTCAGTCCTCAATCTGCTCCCCCTTATTTTGAGGCCATGCCCCCTAGTTCTAGTTTCACCCGCCAGTGGAAACAACCTCCCTGCTTCTATCTTATCTATTCCCTTCATCATCTTATATGTTTCTAGAAGGTTCCCCCCATCTCCATTCTTCTTGTAGACCTCAATGTGATCTCCCCTCATTATTCTACATCCCAGAGAGAGTCTGTTCTAAACTGTTCAATCTCTCTTCATAAGACGAACCCCTCCGAGCGTCAGAGAGGTTTACAGCCGGGAAACAGGCCCTTCGGCCCAACTTGTCCATGCTGCCCCCCTTTTCTTTTCAAACCTCTAAGCAAGTCCCAATTGCCCGCGTTTGCCCCATATCCCTCTATACCCATCGTACCCATGGAACTGTCTAAACGCTTTTTAAAAGACAAAATTGTACCCGCCTCTACTACTGCCTCTCGTTCCAGACACTCACCACCCTCTGTGTGAAAAAATTGCCCCCTCTGGACCCTTCTGTATCTCTCCCCTCTCACCTTAAACCTACACCCTCTAGTTTTAGACTCCCCTACCTTTGGGGAAAAGACGTTGACTATCTAGCTGATCTGTGCCCCTCATTATTTTATAGACCTCGATAAGATCACCCCTCAGCCTCCTACGCTCCAGAGAAAAAAGTCCCAGTCTATCCAGCCTCTCCTTATAACTCAAACCATCAAGTCCCGGTAGCATCCTCGTGAATCTTTTCTGCACCCTTTCTAGTTTAATAATATCCTTTCTTTAATAGTGACCAGAACTGTGCTCTGTCTGTCTCTCTCTCTCTGTCTGTGTGTCTCTCTCTCTGTCTCTGTCTCTCTCTCTGTCTCTCTCTCTCTCTGTCTCTCTCTCTCTGTGTCTCTCTCTCTCTGTCTCTCTCTCTGTCTCTCTCTCTGTCTCTCTCTCTCTCTCTCTTTCTCGCTCCCTCTCTGTCTCTCTCTCTCTCTCTCTGTCTCTGTCTCTCTCTGTCTCTCTCTCTCTCTGTCTCTCTCTCTCTCTGTCTCTCTCTCGCTCTCTCTCTGTCTGTCTGTCTCTCTCTCTCTCTCTGTCACTCTCCCTCTCTGTCACTCTCCCTCTCTGTCACTCTCCCTCTCTGTCACTCTCCCTCTCTGTCACTCTCCCTCTCTGTCACTCTCCCTCTCTGTCACTCTCCCTCTCTGTCACTCTCCCTCTCTGTCACTCTCCCTCTCTGTCACTCTCCCTCTCTGTCACTCTCCCTCTCTGTCACTCTCCCTCTCTGTCACTCTCCCTCTCTGTCACTCTCCCTCTCTGTCACTCTCCCTCTCTGTCACTCTCTCTCTCTGTGTGTCTCTCTCTCTGTCTCTCTCTCCCTCTCTGTCACTGTGGGAGGGTCTCACATTCTGGATCTTTCTGTGACAGGGCGAAAGGTTTCCAACACCAACGGATGACGAATGGTGTGATGAATGTAGAGATTGGAAACCCGACCTACAACATGTATGAAGCTGAACCCGAGGAGGGAGGTGGTGAACTTCTAGATGCAGATTACAACCTGGATCCAGACAAGGTGAGGGAGTGCCGCACAGTGGGAGGGTCAGTGCTGAGGGAGCACCGCACTGTGTGGGAGGGTCAGTGCTGGGGCGCGCCGCACTGTGGGCACT
>NW_027594353.1:5000-18673 GCF_964213995.1 Mustelus asterias | reverse complement strand
CTGGAGGAGGTTACAGAGATAGGGAGGGATGTAGGGGGCTGGAGGAGGTTACAGAGATAGGGAGGGGTGTAGGGTGGTGGAGGAGGTTACAGAGATAGGGAGGGGTGTAGGGGGCTGGAGGAGGTTACAGAGATAGGGAGGGGTGTAGGGTGGTGGAGGAGGTTACAGAGATAGGGAGGGGTGTAGGGGCTGGAGGAGGTTACAGAGATAGGGAGGGGTGTAGGGGCTGGAGGAGGTTACAGAGATAGGGAGGGGGTGTAGGGGCTGGAGGGGGTTACAGAGATAGGGAGGGGGTGTAGGGGCTGGAGGAGGTTACAGTGATAGGGAGGGGTGTAGGGGGCTGGAGGAGGTTACAGAGATAGGGAGGGGTGTAGGGGCTGGAGGAGGTTACAGAGATAGGGAGGGGGTGTAGGGGCTGGAGGAGGTTACAGAGAGAGGGAGGGGGTGTAGGGGGCTGGAGGAGATTACAGAGATAGGGAGGGGTGTAGGGGGCTGGAGGGGGTTACAGAGATAGGGAGGGGTGTAGGGAGCTGGAGGAGGTTACAGAGATAGGGAGGGGTGTAGGGGTTGGTGGAGGTTACAGAGATAGGGAGGGGTGTAGGGGTTGGTGGAGGTTACAGAGATAGGGAGGGGTGTAGGGGTTGGTGGAGGTTACAGAGATAGGGAGGGGGTGTAGGGGTTGGTGGAGGTTACAGAGATAGGGAGGGGTGTAGGGGTTGGTGGAGGTTACAGAGATAGGGAGGGGGTGTAGGGGTTGGTGGAGGTTACAGAGATAGGGAGGGGTGTAGGGGTTGGTGGAGGTTACAGAGATAGGGAGGGGGTGTAGGGGCTGGAGGAGGTTACAGAGATGGTTTTGGATAATAATTCTCTTTCAATTTTCCTTTACAGTTTTCAAAAGTTGTACCTCTGATCCTGAGGTGAGCTCATAAACTTAATAAATTCCCATCAACTTCCCAGTGTGTCTTCTCTCTATATCCCTCTGTTCCCCAGTGTGTCCTCTCTCTATATCCCTCTGTTCCCCAGTGTGTCCTCTCTCTATATCCCTCTGTTTCCCAGTGTGTCCTCTCTCTGAATCCCTCTGTTCCCCAGTGTGTCCCCTCTCTATATCCCTCTGTTCCCCACTGTGTCCTCTCTCTGTATCCCCCTGTTCCCCAGTGTGTCCTCTCTCTATATCCCTCTGTTTCCCAGTGTGTCCTCTCTCTGTATCCCCCTGTTCCCCAGTGTGTCCTCTCTCTATATCCCTCTGTTCCCCAGTGTGTCCTCTCTCTATATCCCTACGTTCCCCAGTGTTTCCTCTCTCTATATCCCTCTGTACCCCAGTGTGTCCTCTCTCTATATCCATCTGTTCCCCAGTGTGTCCTCTCTATATCCCTCTGTTCCCCAGTGTGTCCTCTCCCTATATCGCTCTGTTCCCCAGTGTGTCCTCTCTCTGTATCCCTCTGTTCCCCAGTGTGTCTTCTCTCTATATCCCTCTGTTCCCCAGTGTGTCCTCTCTCTGTATCCCTCTGTTCCCCAGTGTGTCCTCTCTCTATATCCCTCTGTTCCCCAGTGTGTCCTCTCTCTATATCCCTCTGTTCCCCAGTGTGTCCTCTCTCTATATCCCTCTGTTCCCCAGTGTGTCCTCTCTCTATATCCCTCTGTTCCCCAGTGTGTCCTCTCTCTATATCCCCCTGTTCCCCAGTGTGTCCTCTCTCTATATCCCTCTGTTCCCCAGTGTGTCCTCTCTCTGTATCCCTCTGTTCCCCAGTGTGTCCTCTCTCTATATCCCTCTGTTCCCCAGTGTGTCCTCTCTCTCTATCCCTCTGTTCCCCAGTGTGTCCTCTCTCTATATCCCTCTGTTCCCCAGTGTGTCCTCTCTCTATATCCCTCTGTTCCCCAGTGTGTCCTCTCTCTATATCCCTCTGTTCCCCAGTGTGTCCTCTCCCCATATCCCTCTGTTCCCCAGTGTGTCCTCTCTCTATATCCCTCTGTTCCCCAGTGTGTCCTCTCTCTATATCCCTCTGTTCCCCAGTGTGTCCTCTCTCTATATCCCTCTTGTCCCCAGTGTGTCCTCTCTCTATATCCCTCTGTTCCCCAGTGTGTCCTCTCTCTATATCCCTCTGTTCCCCAGTGTGTCCTCTCTCTATATCCCTCTGTTTCCCAGTGTGTCCTCTCTCTATATCCCTCTGTTCCCCAGTGTGTCCTCTCTCTATATCCCTCTGTTCCCCAGTGTGTCCTCTCTCTATATCCCTCTGTTCCCCAGTGTGTCCTCTCTCTATATCCCTCTGTTCCCCAGTGTGTCCTCTCTCTATATCCCTCTGTTCCCCAGTGTGTCCTCTCTCTATATCCCTCTGTTCCCCAGTGTGTCCTCTCTCTATATCCCTCTGTTTCCCAGTGTGTCCTCTCTCTCTATCCCTCTGTTCCCCAGTGTGTCCTCTCCCCATATCCCTCTGTTCCCCAGTGTGTCCTCTCTCTATATCCCTCTGTTTCCCAGTGTGTCCTCTCTCTATATCCCTCTGTTCCCCAGTGTGTCCTCTCCCCATATCCCTCTGTTCCCCAGTGTGTCCTCTCTCTATATCCCTCTGTTCCCCAGTGTGTCCTCTCTCTATATCCCTACGTTCCCCAGTGTGTCCTCTCTCTATATCCCTCTGTACCCCAGTGTGTCCTCTCTCTATATCCATCTGTTCCCCAGTGTGTCCTCTCTATATCCCTCTGTTCCCCAGTGTGTCCTCTCCCTATATCGCTCTGTTCCCCAGTGTGTCCTCTCTCTGTATCCCTCTGTTCCCCAGTGTGTCTTCTCTCTATATCCCTCTGTTCCCCAGTGTGTCCTCTCTCTGTATCCCTCTGTTCCCCAGTGTGTCCTCTCTCTATATCCCTCTGTTCCCCAGTGTGTCCTCTCTCTATATCCCTCTGTTCCCCAGTGTGTCCTCTCTCTATATCCCTCTGTTCCCCAGTGTGTCCTCTCTCTATATCCCTCTGTTCCCCAGTGTGTCCTCTCTCTATATCCCTCTGTTCCCTGGTGTTTCCTCTCTCTGTATCCCTCTGTTCCCCAGTGTGTCTTCTCTCTATATCCCTCTGTTCCCCAGTGTGTCCTCTCTCTATATCCCTCTGTTCCCCAGTGTGTCCTCTCTCTATATCCCTCTGTTCCCCAGTGTGTCCTCTCTCTATATCCCTCTGTTCCCCAGTGTGTCCTCTCTCTATATCCCTCTGTTCCCCAGTGTGTCCTCTCTCTATATCCCTCTGTTCCCCAGTGTATCCTCTCTCTATCTCCCTGTTCCCCAGTGTGTCCTCTCTCTATATCCCTCTGTTCCCCAGTGTGTCCTCTCTCTATATCCTTCTGTTCCCCAGTGTGTCCTCTCTCTGTATCCCTCTGTTCCCCAGTGTGTCCTCTCTCTATATCCCTCTGTTCCCCAGTGTATCCTCTCTCTATCTCCCTGTTCCCCAGTGTGTCCTCTCTCTATATCCCTCTGTTCCCCAGTGTGTTCTCTCTCTATATCCCTCTGTTCCCCAGTGTGTCCTCTCTCTATATCCCTCTGTTCCCCAGTGTGTCCTCTCTCTATATCCCTCTGTTCCCCAGTGTGTCCTCTCTCTATATCCCTACGTTCCCCAGTGTGTCCTCTCTCTATATCCCTCTGTTCCGCAGTGTGTCCTCTCTCTATATCTCTGTTCCCCAGTGTGTCCTCTCTCTATAACCCTCTGTTCCCCAGTGTGTCCTCTCTCTATAACCCTCTGTTCCCCAGTGTGTCCTCTCTCTGTATCCCTCTGTTCCCCAGTGTGTCCTCTCTCTATATCCCTCTGTTCCGCAGTGTGTCCTCTCTCTATATCTCTGTTCCCCAGTGTGTCCTCTCTCTATATCCCTCTGTTCCCCAGTGTGTCCTCTCTCTATAACCCTCTGTTCCCCAGTGTGTCCTCTCTCTGTATCCCTCTGTTCCCCAGTGTGTCCTCTCTCTATATCCCTCTGTTCCCCAGTGTGTCCTCTCTCTATATCCCTCTGTTCCCCAGTGTGTCCTCTCTCTCTGTATCCCTCTGTTCCCCAGTATGTCCTCTCTCTATATCCCTCTGTTCCCCAGTGTGTCCTCTCTCTGTATCCCTCTGTTCCCCAGTGTGTTCTCTCTCTGTATCCCTCTGTTCCCCAGTGTGTCCTCTCTCTGTATCCCTCTGTTCCCCAGTGTGTCCTCTCTCTATATCCCTCTGTTCCCCAGTGTGTTCTCTCTCTGTATCCCTCTGTTCCCCAGTGTGTCCTCTCTCTATATCCCTCTGTTCCCCAGTGTGTTCTCTCTCTGTATCCCTCTGTTCCCCAGTGTGTCCTCTCTCTATATCCCTCTGTTCCCCAGTGTGTCCTCTCTCTATATCCCTCTGTTCCCCAGTGTGTCCTCTCTCTATATCCCTCTGTTCCCCAGTGTGTCCTCTCCCCATATCCCTCTGTTCCCCAGTGTGTCCTCTCTCTATATCCCTCTGTTCCCCAGTGTGTCCTCTCTCTATATCCCTCTGTTCCCCAGTGTGTCCTCTCTCTATATCCCTCTTGTCCCCAGTGTGTCCTCTCTCTATATCCCTCTGTTCCCCAGTGTGTCCTCTCTCTATATCCCTCTGTTCCCCAGTGTGTCCTCTCTCTATATCCCTCTGTTTCCCAGTGTGTCCTCTCTCTATATCCCTCTGTTCCCCAGTGTGTCCTCTCTCTATATCCCTCTGTTCCCCAGTGTGTCCTCTCTCTATATCCCTCTGTTCCCCAGTGTGTCCTCTCTCTATATCCCTCTGTTCCCCAGTGTGTCCTCTCTCTATATCCCTCTGTTCCCCAGTGTGTCCTCTCTCTATATCCCTCTGTTCCCCAGTGTGTCCTCTCTCTATATCCCTCTGTTTCCCAGTGTGTCCTCTCTCTCTATCCCTCTGTTCCCCAGTGTGTCCTCTCCCCATATCCCTCTGTTCCCCAGTGTGTCCTCTCTCTATATCCCTCTGTTTCCCAGTGTGTCCTCTCTCTATATCCCTCTGTTCCCCAGTGTGTCCTCTCCCCATATCCCTCTGTTCCCCAGTGTGTCCTCTCTCTATATCCCTCTGTTCCCCAGTGTGTCCTCTCTCTATATCCCTACGTTCCCCAGTGTGTCCTCTCTCTATATCCCTCTGTACCCCAGTGTGTCCTCTCTCTATATCCATCTGTTCCCCAGTGTGTCCTCTCTATATCCCTCTGTTCCCCAGTGTGTCCTCTCCCTATATCGCTCTGTTCCCCAGTGTGTCCTCTCTCTGTATCCCTCTGTTCCCCAGTGTGTCTTCTCTCTATATCCCTCTGTTCCCCAGTGTGTCCTCTCTCTGTATCCCTCTGTTCCCCAGTGTGTCCTCTCTCTATATCCCTCTGTTCCCCAGTGTGTCCTCTCTCTATATCCCTCTGTTCCCCAGTGTGTCCTCTCTCTATATCCCTCTGTTCCCCAGTGTGTCCTCTCTCTATATCCCTCTGTTCCCCAGTGTGTCCTCTCTCTATATCCCTCTGTTCCCTGGTGTTTCCTCTCTCTGTATCCCTCTGTTCCCCAGTGTGTCTTCTCTCTATATCCCTCTGTTCCCCAGTGTGTCCTCTCTCTATATCCCTCTGTTCCCCAGTGTGTCCTCTCTCTATATCCCTCTGTTCCCCAGTGTGTCCTCTCTCTATATCCCTCTGTTCCCCAGTGTGTCCTCTCTCTATATCCCTCTGTTCCCCAGTGTGTCCTCTCTCTATATCCCTCTGTTCCCCAGTGTATCCTCTCTCTATCTCCCTGTTCCCCAGTGTGTCCTCTCTCTATATCCCTCTGTTCCCCAGTGTGTCCTCTCTCTATATCCTTCTGTTCCCCAGTGTGTCCTCTCTCTGTATCCCTCTGTTCCCCAGTGTGTCCTCTCTCTATATCCCTCTGTTCCCCAGTGTATCCTCTCTCTATCTCCCTGTTCCCCAGTGTGTCCTCTCTCTATATCCCTCTGTTCCCCAGTGTGTTCTCTCTCTATATCCCTCTGTTCCCCAGTGTGTCCTCTCTCTATATCCCTCTGTTCCCCAGTGTGTCCTCTCTCTATATCCCTCTGTTCCCCAGTGTGTCCTCTCTCTATATCCCTACGTTCCCCAGTGTGTCCTCTCTCTATATCCCTCTGTTCCGCAGTGTGTCCTCTCTCTATATCTCTGTTCCCCAGTGTGTCCTCTCTCTATAACCCTCTGTTCCCCAGTGTGTCCTCTCTCTATAACCCTCTGTTCCCCAGTGTGTCCTCTCTCTGTATCCCTCTGTTCCCCAGTGTGTCCTCTCTCTATATCCCTCTGTTCCGCAGTGTGTCCTCTCTCTATATCTCTGTTCCCCAGTGTGTCCTCTCTCTATATCCCTCTGTTCCCCAGTGTGTCCTCTCTCTATAACCCTCTGTTCCCCAGTGTGTCCTCTCTCTGTATCCCTCTGTTCCCCAGTGTGTCCTCTCTCTATATCCCTCTGTTCCCCAGTGTGTCCTCTCTCTATATCCCTCTGTTCCCCAGTGTGTCCTCTCTCTCTGTATCCCTCTGTTCCCCAGTATGTCCTCTCTCTATATCCCTCTGTTCCCCAGTGTGTCCTCTCTCTGTATCCCTCTGTTCCCCAGTGTGTTCTCTCTCTGTATCCCTCTGTTCCCCAGTGTGTCCTCTCTCTGTATCCCTCTGTTCCCCAGTGTGTCCTCTCTCTATATCCCTCTGTTCCCCAGTGTGTTCTCTCTCTGTATCCCTCTGTTCACCAGTGTGTCCTCTCTCTATATCCCTCTGTTCCCCAGTGTGTTCTCTCTCTGTATCCCTCTGTTCCCCAGTGTGTCCTCTCTCTGTA
The DNA here is from genome assembly GCF_964213995.1 of Mustelus asterias. Lineage (NCBI taxonomy): Eukaryota > Metazoa > Chordata > Chondrichthyes > Carcharhiniformes > Triakidae > Mustelus > Mustelus asterias. The sequence goes on along the minus strand of NW_027594353.1, from coordinate 11,909 downwards.
TCCCTCTGTTCCCCAGTGTGTCCTCTCTCTATATCCCCCTGTTCCCCAGTGTGTCCTCTCTCTATAACCCTCTGTTCCCCAGTGTGTCCTCTCTCTGTATCCCTCTGTTCCCCAGTGTGTCCTCTCTCTATATCCCTCTGTTCCGCAGTGTGTCCTCTCTCTATATCTCTGTTCCCCAGTGTGTCCTCTCTCTATATCCCTCTGTTCCCCAGTGTGTCCTCTCTCTATAACCCTCTGTTCCCCAGTGTGTCCTCTCTCTGTATCCCTCTGTTCCCCAGTGTGTCCTCTCTCTATATCCCTCTGTTCCCCAGTATGTCCTCTCTCTATATCCCTCTGTTCCCCAGTGTGTTCTCTCTCTGTGTCCCTCTGTTCCCCAGTGTGTCCTCTCTCTATATCCCTCTGTTCCCCAGTATGTCCTCTCTCTATATCCCTCTGTTCCCCAGTGTGTTCTCTCTCTGTATCCCTCTGTTCCCCAGTGTGTCCTCTCTCTATTTCCCTCTGTTCCCCAGTGTGTCCTCTCTCTATATCCCTCTGTTCCCCAGTGTGTCCTCTCTCTATATCCCTGTGTTCCCCAGTGTGTCCTCTCTCTGTATCCCTCTGTTCCCCAGTGTGTCCTCTCTCTGTATCCCTCTGTTCCCCAGTGTGTCCTCTCTCTGTATCCCTCTGTTCCCCAGTGTGTCCTCTCTCTGTATCCCTCTGTTCCCCAGTGTGTCCTCTCTCTCTATCCCTCCGTTCCCCAGTGTGTCCTCTCTCTATATCCCTGTGTTCCCCAGTGTGTCCTCTCTCTATATCCCTCTGTTCCCCAGTGTGTCCTCTCTCTATATCCCTCTGTTCCCCAGTGTGTCCTCTCTCTGTATCCCTCTGTTCCCCAGTGTGTTCTCTCTCTGTATCCCTCTGTTCCCCAGTGTGTTCTCTCTCTGTATCCCTCTGTTCCCCAGTGTGTTCTCTCTCTATAACCCTCCGTTCCCCAGTGTGTCCTCTCTCTATATCCCTCTGTTCCCCAGTGTGTTCTCTCTCTGTATCCCTCTGTTCCCCAGTGTGTCCTCTCTCTGTATCCCTCTGTTCCCCAGTGTGTCCTCTCTCTATATCCCTCTGTTCCCCAGTGTGTTCTCTCTCTGTATAACCCCTCTTCTCTATCCCAGGCCCAGAATGCCGATTATAAATCTCCAGAGGCGACATGCGCAGAACTCCTGTCCACAACTGAGATACCCCAGCGACAGATTCTTCCACCATCCGTTACCCAGCTTCCCTTGGAGTCTGAGACCAAGCAGGAGCGCCCCTGCACAACGGACAGGAGTAACATCCATCCGAGCGGCTGCAGGAGCCATGAGGAGGCTGGGAACTCGGACGCCCCACGGTTCATGAAACCTGAAGATGGAGGGGTTAAATCGACAGGATTCATTGGTGAGTCTGGCGTGTATCTAATTCCACGTTTCTCCGAGTGTGGTCTAACCGAGGGGATAGGGAGACCGGAACTGTGCACGGTGCTCCGAGTGTGGGTCTAACCGAGGGGATAGGGAGACGGGAACTGTGCACAGTGCTCCGAGTGTGGTCTAACCGAGGGGATAGGGAGACCGGAACTGTGCACAGTGCTCCGAGTGTGGCCTAACCGAGGGGATACGGAGACGGGAACTGTGCACGGTGCTCCGAGTGTGGTCTAACCGAGGGAGACCGGAACTGTGCACGGTGCTCCGAGTGTGGTCTAACCGAGGGGATAGGGAGACGGGAACTGTGCATGGTGCTCCGAGTGTGGTCTAACCGAGGGGATAGGGAGACCGGAACTGTGCACGGTGCTCCGAGTGTGGTCTAACCGAGGGGATAGGGAGACGGGAACTGTGCACGGTGCTCCGAGTGTGGTCTAACCGAGGGGATAGGGAGACCGGAACTGTGCACGGTGCTCCGAGTGTGGTCTAACCGAGGGGATACGGAGACAGGAACTGTGCACGGTGCTCCGAGTGTGGGTCTAACCGAGGGGATACGGAGACGGGAACTGTGCACGGTGCTCCGAGTGTGGGTCTAACCGAGGGGATAGGGAGACCGGAACTGTGCACGGTGCTCCGAGTGTGGTCTAACCCAGGGGATAGGGAGACCGGAACTGTGCACGGTGCTCCGAGTGTGGTCTAACCGAGGGGATAGGGAGACTGGAACTGTGCACGGTGCTCCGAGTGTGGGTCTAACCGAGGGAGACCGGAACTGTGCACGGTGCTCCGAGTGTGGTCTAACCGAGGGAGACCGGAACTGTGCACGGTGCTCCGAGTGTGGGTCTAACCGAGGGGATAGGGAGACGGGAACTGTGCACGGTGCTCCGAGTGTGGGTCTAACCGAGGGGATAGGGAGACGGGAACTGTGCACGGTGCTCCGAGTGTGGGTCTAACCGAGGGGATAGGGAGACCGGAACTGTGCACGGTGCTCCGAGTGTGGTCTAACCGAGGGGATAGGGAGACGGGAACTGTGCACGGTGCTCCGAGTGTGGTCTAACCGAGGGGATAGGGAGACCGGAACTGTGCACGGTGCTCCGAGTGTGGGTCTAACCGAGGGGATAGGGAGACCGGAACTGTGCACGGTGCTCCGAGTGTGGGTCTAACCGAGGGGATAGGGAGACCGGAACTGTGCACAGTGCTCCGAGTGTGGTCTAACCGAGGGGATACGGAGACAGGAACTGTGCACGGTGCTCCGAGTGTGGGTCTAACCGAGGGGATAGGGAGACCGGAACTGTGCACGGTGCTCCGAGTGTGGTCTAACCCAGGGGATAGGGAGACCGGAACTGTGCACGGTGCTCCGAGTGTGGTCTAACCGAGGGGATAGGGAGACTGGAACTGTGCACGGTGCTCCGAGTGTGGGTCTAACCGAGGGGATAGGGAGACCGGAACTGTGCACGGTGCTCCGAGTGTGGGTCTAACCGAGGGAGACCGGAACTGTGCACGGTGCTCCGAGTGTGGTCTAACCGAGGGAGACCGGAACTGTGCACGGTGCTCCGAGTGTGGGTCTAACCGAGGGGATAGGGAGACGGGAACTGTGCACGGTGCTCCGAGTGTGGGTCTAACCGAGGGGATAGGGAGACCGGAACTGTGCACGGTGCTCCGAGTGTGGTCTAACCGAGGGGATAGGGAGACGGGAACTGTGCACGGTGCTCCGAGTGTGGTCTAACCGAGGGGATAGGGAGACGGGAACTGTGCACGGTGCTCCGAGTGTGGGTCTAACCGAGGGGATAGGGAGACCGGGAACTGTGCACGGTGCTCCGAGTGTGGTCTAACCGAGGGGATAGGGAGACTGGAACTGTGCACGGTGCTCCGAGTGTGGGTCTAACCGAGAGGATAGGGAGACGGGAACTGTGCACGGTGCTCCGAGTGTGGTCTAACCGAGGGGATAGGGAGACCGGAACTGTGCACGGTGCTCCGAGTGTGGGTCTAACCGAGGGGATAGGGAGACGGGAACTGTGCACGGTGCTCCGAGTGTGGTCTAACCGAGGGGATAGGGAGACGGGAACTGTGCACGGTGCTCCGAGTGTGGGTCTAACCGAGGGGACAGGGAGACCGGAAATGTGCACGGTGCTCCGAGTTGTGGGTCTAACCGAGGGGATAGGGAGACCGGAACTGTGCACGGTGCTCCGAGTGTGGTCTAACCGAGGGGATAGGGAGACGGGAACTGTGCACGGTGCTCCGAGTGTGGTCTAACCGAGGGGATAGGGAGATGGGAACTGTGCACGGTGCTCCGAGTGTGGGTCTAACCGAGGGGATAGGGAGACTGGAACTGTGCACGGTGCTCCGAGTGTGGTCTAACCGAGGGGATAGGGAGACCGGAACTGTGCACGGTGCTCCGAGTGTGGTCTAACCGAGGGGATAGGGAGACCGGAACTGTGCACGGTGCTCCGAGTGTGGTCTAACCGAGGGGATAGGGAGACCGGAACTGTGCACGGTGCTCCGAGTGTGGGTCTAACCGAGGGGATAGGGAGACCGGAACTGTGCACGGTGCTCCGAGTGTGGTCTAACCGAGGGGATAGGGAGACCGGAACTGTGCACGGTGCTCCGAGTGTGGTCTAACCGAGGGGATAGGGAGACCGGAACTGTGCACGGTGCTCCGAGTGTGGTCTAACCGAGGGGATAGGGAGACGGGAACTGTGCACGGTGCTCCGAGTGTGGTCTAACCGAGGATCAAATGCTAATATTCTCCTCTTGTCCCTGTTCCAGGACCTGTGTATATCTACAACCCCTCGCGAGTGTACCTGGGAGTTATTGGCGGACACAGAGATTCGGGAAGGAGTTTACCAGCCAGGGATGACACTTCCACAAACGACGGGACACTGCGTTACCCCCAGGAAGAACAAGGAACGTGTGAGAGGGAGGTGGGAGAGTTCCCCCAACAGGAATGTGGGAAAGACAGCCACATTTCCGAATCTGTCTCTGATAATCCCTAAAAAAAGGTGGCTTCACCAACACTCCGTCTCCAACCTGAAGGCAAACCTCGACATCGGGAGGATCAGACCTGTTTGTAAATAGTATACAGAACACCTCCCACAGTGCGGCGCTCCCTCAGCACTGACCCTCCCACAGTGCGGCGCTCCCTCAGCACTGACCCTCCCACAGTGCGGCGCTCCCTCAGCACTGACCCTCCCACAGTGCGGCACTCCCTCAGCACCGACCCTCCCACAGTGCGGCGCTCCCTCAGCACCGACCCTCCCACAGTGCGGCGCTCCCTCAGCACCGACCCTCCCACAGTGCGGCGCTCCCTCAGCACTGACCCTCTCACAGTGCGGCGCTCCCTCAGCACTGACCCTCCCACAGTGCGCCGCTCCCTCAGCACCGACCCTCCCACAGTGCGGCGCTCCCTCAGCACTGACCCTCCCACAGTGCGGCGCTCCCTCAGCACTGACCCTCCCACAGTGCGGCGCTCCCTCAGCACCGACCCTCCCACAGTGCGGCGCTCCCTCAGCACCGACCCTCCCACAGTGCGGCGCTCCCTCAGCACCGACCCTCCCACAGTGCGGCGCTCCCTCAGCAGTGACCCTCCCACAGTGCGGCGCTCCCTCAGCACCGACCCTCCCACAGTGCAGCGCTCCCTCAGCACCGACCCTCCCACAGTGCGGCGCTCCCTCAGCAGTGACCCTCCCACAGTGCGGCGCTCCCTCAGCACTGACCCTCCCACAGTGCGGCACTCCCTCAGCACCGACCCTCCCACAGTGCGGCGCTCCCTCAGCACCGACCCTCCCACAGAGCGGCGCTCCCTCAGCACTGACCCTCCCACAGTGCGGCGCTCCCTCAGCACCGACCCTCCCACAGTGCGGCGCTCCCTCAGCACCGACCCTCCCACAGTGCGGCGCTCCCTCAGCACTGACCCTCACACAGTGCGGCACTCCCTCAGCACTGACCCTCCCACAGTGCGGGGCTCCCTCAGCACCGACCCTCTCACAGTGCGGTGCTCCCTCAGCACTGACCCTCTCACAGTGTGGCGCTCCCTCAGCGCTGACCCTCTCACAGTGCGGCGCTCCCTCGACACTGAGACTTGTTTAGTTGCTAATTTTGTCTATATGAAAATAAAGTCCATTAGTTTTGTCTGTATCGAGCAATAAATCTTTAATTTGTCACAAGTTGGGATGCCGTTTGTATTGTGCGGGGAAAAGCATTGTCCAGGTTTCGAGAATCTGCTTTACACACACACACACACACACATAGACACACACACACACACATAGACACACACACACACACATAGACACACACACACACACACAAACACACACACCAAAATGTTCTTCTCCCTGGGACGGTTTGACGAACTTGGGAGCTTGTCAGGCTGAGAACGAGACTCCAATCTCTCGGAGGTGCCCGGAAGTGGGGCCTCAGGGATGGTACAGCCCAGTTGCCAGAGCGGGGGGGCAGGTGGATTCCGTGTCCCCCACTTCTCGAGAGCAAGCGAGAGAGACACGGGCCAGCACGGTGGGTTAGCGCTGCTGCCTCACAGCGCCAGGGACCCGGGTTCGATTCCCGGGCTCGGGTCACTGTCTGTGCGGAGTCTGCACGTTCTCCCCGTGTCTGCGTGGGTTTCCTCCGGGTGCTCCGGTTTCCTCCCACAGTCTGAAAGACGTGCTGGTTAGGGTGCATTGGGCCGTGCTAAATTCTCCCTCAGTGTACCCGAACAGGCGCCGGAGTGTGGCGACTACGGGGATTCTCACAGTAACTTCATTGCGGTGTTAATGTAAGCCGACTTGTGACACTAATAAATAAACCTGAAACTTTAATGTAGAATTTAACACCAACTAAATACTCAATATAATGTTATGTCACTAATATATCATCAAATTCAGGTGTGAATTGTACAGTAAATGACAATGATGTGCAGGTTAGGTGGATTGGCCATGATAAATTGTCCCTTAGTGTCCAAAGATGTGTAGGTTAGGTGGATTGGCCATGCTAAATTGTCCCTGAGTGTCCAAAGATGTGTAGGTTAGGTGGATTGGCCATGCTAAATTGTCCCTTAGTGTCCAAAGATGTGCAGGTTAGGTGGATTGGCCATGCTAAATTGTCCCTTAGTGTCCAAAGATGTGTAGGTTAGGTGGATTGGCCATGCTAAATTGTCCCTTAGTGTCCAAAGATGTGCAGGTTAGGTGGATTGTCCATGCTAAATTGTCCCTTACTGTCCAAAGATGTGCATGTTAGGTGGATTGGCCGTGCTAAATTGTCCCTTAGTGTCCAAAGATGTGCAGGTTAGGTGGATTGTCCATGCTAAATTGTCCCTTACTGTCCAAAGATGTGCATGTTAGGTGGATTGGCCGTGCTAAATTGTCCCTTAGTGTCCAAAGATGTGCAGGTTAGGTGGATTGTCCATGCTAAATTGTCCCTTAGTGTCCAAAGATGTGCAGGTTAGGTGGATTGGCCGTGCTAAATTGTCCCTTAGTGTCCAAAGATGTGCAGG
>NW_027594352.1:0-18684 GCF_964213995.1 Mustelus asterias | reverse complement strand
CTGACCTTTCTGTGGGCCGCACAGCGGGTCAAGACACAGTTGGTGGGGGGAGGGGAACGTTTGGGGTGGGGGAGGGAGGGTGCGCGCGCGGTGGGGGACGAAGGCTGACCTTAAGGATTGACCTCTCAACGACCTTCCCGTCACGCACACAGAGTGGGATGTACATCTTCCAGATCTTCGACTATTACTCAGCAAGTGGGATGACTTTACTGTGGCAAGCTTTCTGGGAGTGTGTAGTGGTGGCGTGGGTTTATGGTGAGTACCCCTTTCTGCGTTTTTCTTTCAGTCAGTCCGCAGGGGTTCCCCAGGGTTTGTGTCCGAGGCCCCAGCCATCTTCAGCTGCTTCATCAATGACCTTCCCTCCATCAGAAGGTCAGGAGTGGGGATGTTCGCTGCTGACTGCACAGTGTTCAGCACCATTCGCCACTCCTCAGACACTGAAGCAGCCCGTGTCCAAATGCAGCGAGACCCGGACAATATCCAGGCTCGGGCTGACAAGTGGCGAGTAAAGTTTAAAGTTTATTTATTAGTCACAAGTAAGGCTTCCATTAACACTGCAATGAAGTTACTGTGAAATTCTCCCAGTCGCCACACTCCGGCGCCTGTTCGGGCCAGTCCACCTAACCCGCACATTTTTCAGACTGTGGGAGGAAACCGGAGCACCCGGGGGAAACCCACGCAGACACGGGGAGAACGTGCAGACTCTGTGCAGACAGTGACCCGGGAATCGAACCCGGGTCCTTGGCGCTGTGAGGCAGCAGCGCTAACCACTGTGCCACCCAACATTCACACCACACAAGCGCCAGGCAATGACCATCTCCAACAAGAGAGGATCCAACCATCTCCCCTTGACATTCACTGGCATTCCCATCGCTGAATCCCCCCCCACTATCAACATCCTGGGGGTCACCATTGAGCAGAAACTGAACCACATCTGCAAACAGTCACTCCCTCCACCACCGACGCTCAGCGGCAGCAGTGTGTACCGTCTACAAGATGCACTGTAGCAATTCACCAGAGATCCTTAGACAGCACCTTCCAAACCCATGACCACTTCCATCTAGCAGGACAAGGGCAGCAGATACATGGGGACCCCACCACCTGCAAGTTTCCCTCCAAGCCACTCACCATCCTGACTTGGAAATATATCGCCGTTCCTTCACAGTTGCTGGATCAAAATCCTGGAATTCCCTCCCTAACGGCATTGTGGGTCAACCCACAGAACATGGACTGTAGCGATTCAAGAAGGCAGCTCACCACCACCTTCTCAAGGGCAACTAGGGATGGGCAATAAATGCTGGCCCAGCCAGCGATGCCCATGACCCACCAATGAATAAAAAAAACTGGACCCAGCCATATAAATACTGTGGCTCCCAGAGCAGGTCAGAGGCTGGGAATCCTGCGGAGAGTAACTCACCTCCTGACTCCCCCGCCAAAGCCTGTCCACCATCTACAAGGCACAAGTCAGGTGTGTGATGGTTGTCGAGGGTTATGAGGGGAGAGGGACAGAAAGTGGAGTTGAGGAGGCAATCGGATCTGATAGAATGAGGGGGGGAGCAGGTTGGAGGGGCTGAGTGGCCTCACTCCAGCTCCCGTTCCAGGCATTCTGCTTCGAGGTCTCTTTCCTTTTAACCTTTTCCGCTCCCCTACCGCCCTCCCCCCTCTCCCCGTCCTCTCGTTACAGGAGCAGACCGTTTCATGCTTGACGTCGCGTGCATGGTGGGATACCAGCCCCTCCCTTTGATGAAGTGGTGTTGGAGTTTTGTGACCCCACTCGTCTGTCTGGTAAGACCCTCGGAGATGGTGGGGGGTGGGGGGGGGGGGGGGGTGGTGGTGGGGGGGTGGGGGGGAAGCAGCGGTTGGGTCGGAAGGTAGAGAGGGTGTTCGCGGAGCTGCAGGGGGAAAGAGTTGGGGAGGGGAGCGTGTTGGTGGGGAGAGGAGAGGGGATAGAGAGAGAGGGCGGGGTGGGGAGAGGGCGGGGTGGGGAGAGGGCGAGGTGGGGAGAGGGCGAGGTGGGGAGAGGGCGAGGTGGGGAGAGGGCGAGGTGGGGAGAGGGTGGGGTGGGGAGAGGGCGAGGTGGGGAGAGGGCGGGGTGGGGAGAGGGCGAGGTGGGGAGAGGGTGGGGTGGGGAGAGGGCGAGGTGGGGAGAGGGCGGGGTGGGGAGAGGGCAGGGTGGGGAGAGGGCGAGGTGAGGTGGGGGGGGGTGAGGGTGAATGGTGTGTGAGTCACCAAACCAAAGTCAAAAACAACAACTCACACCCGCGGGCCCCGAGCGGCCATTTTGGCACAGGCCTATCGACTGTTGGAGGCATCGTAGTCCGGATGGATTCGGAATGTTTGGAGGGTTGGGGGGTGGCAGTGAGGGGGGGCCTCCTCTAGAAGACATGGGGTTGGCAGATGTCGATGTTCGCAGTTGTCGGAGGTGGGCGGGGGCATTTGGACCCTCCCACAGTGCGGCACTCCCTCAGCAGTGCGCTCCCCGGAGAGTCAGCCTGCAGGTGGGGAGAGGCGTGAGGAAGGCCGAGGGGCGTGTGAGGTCGCTGTGGCGAGGGTATGGGAGGAGAGGGGAGGGCGGAGAAGCCTCGCTGTGGTCACACGGGTGGGGGGGGAAAGAGTGGGTAAGGGGGTCTTCAGAGAATCCCTACAGCGCAGCAGGAGGCCATTTGGCCCATCTAGTCTGCACTGACCACAATCCCACCCAGCCCCTATTCCCATAACCCCACACATCTACCCTAGCTAGTTCCCCTGACACTAAGGGTCAATTTAGCACGGCCAATCCACCTAACCCGCACATCTTTGGAGTGTGGGAGGAAACTGGAGCACCCGGAGGAAACCCACACAGACACGGGGAGAATGTGCAAACTCCACACTGACAGTGACCCGAGCCGGGAATCGAACCCGGGTCCCTGGCGCTGTGAGGCAGCATCACTAACCACTCCTGTGCCGCTTGGTGGATCGGCATTCTTGCTGCCCTCTCACTTTCCGCCCTTTTCAAAGAGTGCAGGGTACCCACGTGGATCGGCGGGGCGGTACCACGAGGGCTCACCGGATGGCGGTCCCTCTGGGATAGGGAGGGAGGAGCCGGGGTGGCGAGGAGGGAGGGAGGGGGTGGGTGTTCCTACAATGTGAGGCTTAGTATATCGAGCCGACATTCTCCAGGAGAGGCGGTCGCATTGCAATGTACAAGGTTCTGAAAGGTAGACCCTGAGGAATTGTCTCTGCTGGCCCAGGAAACTAACACACTGCGAGGGGCCGAGTGGTCCACCCCCCCCCCCCCCCCGCCTCAGTCTCGGGCCTCCTGGTCTAACGTTGGGCCTAGTTCAGGCAAGGGCTCGACTGAAAATCATGGCGGATGTATTCGGCTGGCCAATCAAAATCGGCCTCCCTCTGGCCCAACACAAACTAACTCTGCCTCTCTCTCTCTCTCTCTCTCTCCCTCTCTTCCACAATCGCCAGGGGATTTTCCTCTTCCATCTCATCAACTACAAGCCCCTGACGTACAACAAGGTCTACACGTACCCGTGGTGGGGTGAAGCTTTGGGGTGGTGCCTGGCACTGGCCTCCATGCTGTGTATCCCCACCACCATCCTGTACAAGCTCTCGCGAGGGAGAGGAACACTGGCAGAGGTCAGTAAATGCTGTGTGGGATGGGCATGGGGCTGAGGGAGGAGGGGTGGGGGGCACCCGACACCACCCTGAGCTACCCATCGCCATTCCTGTGTGGCGCCCAGCAAGATCCCACGGGTATGTGGCCATATCCCAGAAACTGCATTGACCCTCCCACAGTGCGGGCGCTCCCTCAGCACTGAACCACCGACAGTGCGGCGCTCCCTCAGCACTGACTCTCCCACAGTGCGGTGCTCCCTCAGCACTGACCCTCCCACAGTGCGGCGCTCCCTCAGCACTGACTCTCCGACAGTGCGGCGCTCCCTCAGCACTGACCCTCCCACAGTGCGGCGCTCCCTCAGCACTGACCCTCCCACAGTGCGGCGCTCCCTCAGCACTGACCCTCCCACAGTGCGGCGCTCCCTCAGCACTGACCCTCCCACAGTGCGGCGCTCCCTCAGCACTGACCCTCCCACAGTGCGGCGCTCCCTCAGCACTGACCCTCCCACAGTGCGGCGCTCCCTCAGCACTGACTCTCCGACAGTGCGGTGCTCTCTCAGCACTGACCCTCCCACAGTGCGGCGCTCCCTCAGCACTGACTCTCCGACAGTGCGGCGCTCCCTCAGCACTGACCCTCCCACAGTGCGGCGCTCCCTCAGCACTGACTCTCCGACAGTGCGGTGCTCTCTCAGCACTGACCCTCCCACAGTGCGGCGCTCTCTCAGCACTAACCCTCCGACAGTGCGGCACTCCCTCAGCACTGACCCTCCCACAGTGCGGTGCTCTCTCAGCACTGACCCTCCCACAGTGCGGTGCTCTCTCAGCACTGACCCTCCCACAGTGCGGCGCTCTCTCAGCACTAACCCTCCCACAGTGCGGCGCTCCCTCAGCACTGACCCTCCCACAGTGCGGTGCTCTCTCAGCACTGACCCTCCCACAGTGCGGCGCTCCCTCAGCACTGACCCTCCCACAGTGCGGTGCTCTCTCAGCACTGACCCTCCCACAGTGCAGCGCTCCCTCAGCACTGACCCTCCCACAGTGCGGCGCTCTCTCAGCACTGACCCTCCGACAGTGCGGCGCTCCTTCAGCACTGACCCTCCCACAGTGCGGCGCTCCCTCAGCACTGACCCTCCGACAGTGCGGCGCTCCCTGGGCACCGACCCTCCGACAATGCGGCGATCCCTCAGCACTGACCCTCCGACAGTGCGGCGCTCCCTCAGCACTGACCCTCCCACAGTGCGGCGCTCCCTCAGCACCGACCTTCTGACAGCATGGCGCTCCCACATACTGACCCCTTGGCACTGCGGTGCTCCCTCAGCACTGACCCTTCGACAATGCAGTGCTTCCTTAGTACAATGCTGGGCAGTTAACTGTTACTCACCATCAACTGGTGCACTCACTCTGGCAACACCTCTACCACAAGCCAACCAACCAGCATTCTCCTCTCACCCAGTATACATTGTTGTTCGCTGGACGGTTGTGTTCTTGCGATTTGCTCTGATGCGTGCAGGATGGAAAGCTTTGACAAGAAAACGGGCGGGAGTTTAAGGCCTCGCTCAACCTGCCCGAGGGCAACGGACCTTTCCATTATCTGCCCCTTGCCAGCTCCGAGAATTCCGGCGACTATCTCTTTTTTGCCAATCACCCTTCGATGTGCCTCCCCTCTCCGGAGATGGAGTCAATCCCTGTACTCTCTCGGAGCAATGCCATTGGAGGTCTACTAGCCAAGGCACCTGGGCACTCAAATCCCAAATGAACAAGCTGGACTCCTTTCCCCCTCGCCCCCTAGAGGACTGGAGGCTAACTGAACCCTCGGGCTTTTACTGAAGTTCAAATAACATACGGCACGATGGCACAGTGGTTAGCGCTGCTGCCTCACAGTGCCAGGGACTCGGGATCGATTCCCGGCTTGGGTCACTGTCTGTGTGGAGTTTGCACATTCTTCCCGTGTCTGCGTGGGTTTCCTCCGGGTGCTCCGGTTTCCTCCCACAGTCCAAAGATGTGCGGGTTAGGTGGATTGGCCGTGCTAAATTGTCCCTTAGTGTCAAGGGACTAGCTCGGGTAAATGCATAGCGTTATGGGGATAGGGCCTGGGTGAGATTGTGGTCGGTGCAGACTCGATGGGCTGAATGGCCTCTTTCCGCACTGTCGGGATTCTATGATTCTGTGTTCTGACAATACTTTTTTCACTTTCTCTCCCTCCCTCTCACCTTTTGTCTTTCTCTCCCTCGCTCTCCCTTCTCTTATCTCTCCCTGTTTTCACTCTCCCACCCCATCTCGTTCTCCATGTACCCACTCCCTCTCTCCCATTACACTATCTGTCCTTCTCTCCACATCTCTCTCTCTCTCTCCTGCTCTCGCATTCCCCGCGCTCTCTCACTCTGTCCCTCTCTCACTGTCCCTCTCTCTCTGTCCCTCTCTCTCTGTCCCTCTCTCTCTGTCCCTCTCTCTCTGTCCCTCTCTCTCTGTCCCTCTCTCTCTGTCCCTCTCTCTCTGTCCCTCTCTCTCTGTCCCTCTCTCTCTGTCCCTCTCTCTCTGTCCCTCTCTCTCTGCCCCTCTCTCTCTGCCCCTCTCTCTCTGTCCCTCTCTCTCTGTCCCTCTCTCTCTGTCCCTCTCTCCCTCCATCTGTCCCTCTGTCCCTCTCTCTCTGTCTCTCTCTCACTCTGTCTCTCTCTCTCACTCTGTCCCTCTCTCACTCCCTCTGTCACTCTGTCCCCCTCTCTCTCTCACTCTGCCCCCCTCTCTCTCACTCTGCCCCCTCTCTCTCACTCTGCCCCCTCTCTCTCACTCTGCCCCCCTCTCTCTCACTCTGCCCCCCTCTCTCTCACTCTGCCCCCCTCTCTCTCACTCTGCCCCCCTCTCTCTCACTCTGCCCCCTCTCTCTCACTCTGCCCCCCTCTCTCTCACTCTGCCCCCCTCTCTCTCACTCTGCCCCCCTCTCTCTCACTCTGCCCCCCTCTCTCTCACTCTGCCCCCCTCTCTCTCACTCTGCCCCCCTCTCTCTCACTCTGCCCCCCTCTCTCTCACTCTGCCCCCCTCTCTCTCACTCTGCCCCCCTCTCTCTCACTCTGCCCCCTCTCTCTCACTCTGCCCCCCTCTCTCTCACTCTGCCCCCCTCTCTCTCACTCTGCCCCCCTCTCTCTCACTCTGCCCCCTCTCTCTCACTCTGCCCCCCTCTCTCTCACTCTGCCCCCCTCTCTCTCTCTCTGCCCCCTCTCTCTCTCTCTGCCCCCCTCTCTCTCTCTCTGTCCCCCTCTCTCTCACTCTGCCCCCCTCTCTCTCACTCTGCCCCCCTCTCTCTCACTCTGCCCCCCTCTCTCTCACTCTGCCCCCCTCTCTCTCTCTCTGCCCCCCTCTCTCTCTCTCTGCCCCCTCTCTCTCTCTGTCCCCCTCTCTCTCTCTCTGTCCCCCTCTCTCTCACTCTGCCCCCCTCTCTCTCACTCTGCCCCCCTCTCTCTCACTCTGCCCCCCTCTCTCTCTCTCTGCCCCCCTCTCTCTCTGCCCCCCTCTCTCTCTCTCTGTCCCCCTCTCTCTCACTCTGCCCCCCTCTCTCTCACTCTGCCCCCCTCTCTCTCACTCTGCCCCCCTCTCTCTCTCTCTGCCCCCCCTCTCTCTCTCTCTGCCCCCCTCTCTCTCTCTGTCCCCCTCTCTGTCTCTCTGTCCCCCTCTCTCTCACTCTGCCCCCTCTCTCTCACTCTGCCCCCCTCTCTCTCACTCTGCCCCCCTCTCTCTCACTCTGCCCCCCCTCTCACTCTGCCCCCCTCCCTCTCACTCTGCCCCCCTCTCTCTCACTCTGTCCCCCTCTCTCTCACTCTGTCCCCCTCTCTCTCACTCTGTCCCTCTCTCTCTTACTCTGTCCCTCTCTCTCTCACTCTGTCCCTCTCTCTCACTGTCCCCCTCTCTCACTGTCCCCCCTCTCTCACTGTCCCCCTCTCTCTCACTCTGTCCCTCTCTCTCTCACTCTGTCCCTCTCTCTCTCACTCTGCCCCCCTCTCTCACTCACTCTGCCCCCCTCTCTCTCTCTCTGTCCCCCTCTCTCTCTCTCTCTGCCCCCCTCTCTCTCTCTCTGCCCCCCTCTCTCTCACTCTGCCCCCCTCTCTCACTCACTCTGCCCCCCTCTCTCTCTCTCTGTCCCCCTCTCTCTCTCTCTGTCCCCCTCTCTCTCACTCTGTCCCCCTCTCTCTCACTCTGTCCCCCTCTCTCTCACTCTGTCCCCCTCTCTCTCACTCTGTCCCTCTCTCTCTCACTCTGTCCCCCTCTCTCTCACTCTGTCCCTCTCTCACTCACTCTGTCCCTCTCTCACTCTGTCCCTCTCTCACTCTGTCCCCCTCTCACTCTGTCCCCCTCTCTCTCACTCTGTCCCCCCTCTCTCTCACTCTGTCCCTCTCTCTCTCTCTGTCCCCCTCTCTCTCACTCTGTCCCCCTCTCTCTCACTCTGTCCCCCTCTCTCTCACTCTGTCCCCCTCTCTCTCACTCTGTCCCCCTCTCTCTCACTCTGTCCCTCTCTCACTCACTCTGTCCCCCTCTCTCTCACTCTGTCCCCCTCTCTCTCTCTCTGTCCCCCTCTCTCTCACTCTGTCCCTCTCTCACTCTGTCCCCCTCTCTCTCACTCTGTCCCCCTCTCTCTCACTCTGTCCCTCTCTCACTCACTCTGTCCCTCTCTCACTCACTCTGTCCCCCTCTCTCTCACTCTGTCCCTCTCTCACTCTGTCCCTCTCTCACTCTGTCCCTCTCTCACTCTGTCCCCCTCTCTCTCACTCTGTCCCCCTCTCTCTCACTCTGTCCCTCTCTCTCTCTCTGTCCCCCTCTCTCTCACTCTGTCCCTCTCTCACTCTGTCCCCCTCTCTCTCACTCTGTCCCTCTCTCTCTCACTCTGCCCCCCTCTCTCTCACTCTGTCCCTCTCTCTCTCACTCTGCCCCCCTCTCTCTCACTCTGTCCCTCTCTCTCTCTCTGTCCCCCTCTCTCTCACTCTGTCCCTCTCTCACTCTGTCCCCCTCTCTCTCACTCTGTCCCTCTCTCTCACTCTGTCCCCCTCTCTCCACTTGTCCCTCCCTCCACATCTCCTCATTCTGTATCTCCCACTCCCTCCCTCTCACTCACCCTCCCTCTCTCCCCCTCTCTCTCATTCCCCCCTCTCTCTCTCCCCCCCTCTCTCTCCACACCCCTCTCTCTCTCTCTCTCTCTACCCCTCTCTCTCTCTCCCTCTACTCCCCTCTCCCTCCACCCCGCCTCTCTCTCCACCCCTCCCTCCCTCCCTCTCTCTCTCTGTCTCGCTCTCCCCCTCTGTGTCTCTCCACAGCGCTGGCACCATCTCACCACTCCGATCTGGTCATCCCACCACCTGCAGTACAGAGGGGTGACTGCGGACTCTGCCAGTCCCTCCTCAATGGGGCCCTCGCTGGAGGAGAAGATTGTCATATACGAGAGTGTGATGTGAGGGTCAGAACGGCCAGAGATCAACTGATTTCCTGCATAATTAATTAATTCGTGAAGGCACAATTCTAATTGACAGTTTAAACGCCAGGCGCCGACCCCACCCTGTAAATGCACTTTAGCCTCAGATTTATTTTTAAAATAACTATGCAATCTTATCAACAGAGGAGAGAGAGGGGGTCGGGGGGGGGGGGGGGGGGGAAGGAGGAATGGGGGTGAGGGATGGGGTGGGTGGGAGGGGGGAGCTCTGTATCTCTGTACCTGTCCTGGGAGTGTTTGATGGGGGACAGTGTAGAGGGAGCTTTACTCTGTATCTAACCCCGTGCTGTACCTGTCCTGGGAGTGTTTGATGGGGACAGTGTAGAGGGAGCTTTACTCTGTATCTAACCCCGTGCTGTACCTGTCCTGGGAGTGTTTGATGGGGACAGTGTAGAGGGAGCTTTACTCAGTATCTAACCCCGTGCTGTACCTGTCCTGCGAGTGTTTGATGAGGGACAGTGTGGAGGGAGCTTTACTCTGTATCTAACCCCGTGCTGTATCTGTCCTGGGAGTGTTTGATGGGGACAGTGTAGAGGGATCTTTACTCTGTATCTAACCCCGTGCTGTACCTGTCCTGGGGTGTTTGATGGGGACAGTGTAGAGGGAGCTTTACTCTGTATCTAACCCCGTGCTGTACCTGTCCTGGGAGTGTTTGATTGGGACAGTGTAGAGGGATCTTTACTCTGTATCTAACCCCGTGCTGTACCTGTCCTGGGAGTGTTTGATGGGGACAGTGTGGAGGGAGCTTTACTCTGTATCTAACCCCGTGCTGTACCTGTCCTGGGAGTGTTTGATGGGGACAGTGTAGAGGGAGCTTTACTCTGTATCTAACCCCGTGCTGTACCTGTCCTGGGAGTGTTTGATGGGGACAGTGTAGAGGGAGCTTTACTCTGTATCTAACCCCTTGCTGTACCTGTCCTGGGAGTGTTTGATGGGGACAGTGTAGAGGGAGCTTTATCCTGAGCTCGAATGACCCCCCTTTTCCCAGTACGGTTGGATTGGAGGGGGAATTCAGACTGATTATGAAGGGAGGCCACGTTCCTTACCCCCCTCACCCTCCAGCGCCCTTGTGCTGATACTGGGATCTTTCTGTGTGGGTCTGAAACTGAAGCAATTATGAAGTCCATTTTGCCAATCATTATCTATTTATATTCTAATATATAACATGGATATTAATATATAACTCACAGTTACTTATTTTAAAATGTTGGCATTATGGATGGGGAGGGGAGAGCTTCAGTTTGTGTTGAGAGAGACTGGGAGGAGCTGGGATTTTCTCCTCTGGAGCAGAGAAGGTTAAGGGGGGGGGAGATTTAATCGAGGCCGTCACTATCACGAGGGGGCTTCGATCGAGTGAACGAGGAGAAAGTGTTTCCCCAGCGGCAGGAGGGTCGGGAACCGGGGGTGGGGAGCGGGGCGGTGGGGAGGGGGGAGGACAGATTGAAGAGATTCAGTAAACTCACCGGGCGTGGGGGTGATTTATTTGTTGACACAGCGAGTTGTTGTGATCTGGGAGGTGGTCTCGAAAAGAGCAGTGGGCACGGATTCACCCTTGAGAAAGCTGAGGGGGGGAAACTGAGTCAGTCATTGAAGGGGAAATATTTACAGTGTTAAGGGGCAGAAGGAGCGAGGGGAGGGGGAGAGAGTGTGGGATTAGTTGGATAACTCTCTCTCGCTCACTGAAAGGGGGTCGGCACCGACCCAATGGGCTGCCTCTCCTGTGTGCGGGATACTGGAACGAGCCACAGACTCCCAAGTTGCCCGTCAGTAATGTGCCAAATCGGCAAACTGATGCGAGCACGGCCTCGGGGGGTTTCAGAGCCTGCGTTTTAATAATGTCAGGGGTTAATCAGAGCCAAAATGTCCGTCCGTCAGGCCAGGGCCGAGAGCTGAGGCCTCCCTGCTCCGGACAAGGGGACTGTTTAAATAAACGGACGGTGACGAGTTGCAACCTGAACCTTTAATTTGCCTGGTTGGCTCCAGAGGCCGGGACTGCTGCCATGGTAACCGGGAGTATGGCTTGGGCCTACTTTGAATCGGGTGAGGGGGGCGATTCGAGTTTCTCCAGAGATTGGCAAGGTCTCCAGACGTTCCATCGGCACCTTACAGCCGATTAAGTATTTTTTTTGATCCTCTTCGGAGTGCGCACGCTGTGGCAGAAAGGCAGCAGCCCAAGTTGCGGAAATCAAGATCCCACAAACAGCCAAAGCGATCAACAAATCCAGATCATCACTTTTTTTTTCTTCGCTGGGAGTTCGTGCACCCCAAGAATCACAGAAGAATCATAGAATCCCTACAGTGCAGAAAGAGGCCATTCAGCCCATCGAGCCTGCCCCGACAACAATCCCACCCAGGCCCTATTCCCGTAACCCTACATATTTACCCTGCTAATTCCTCTGACACTAAGGGACAATTTAGCACGGCCAATGCACCTAACCCGCATATCTTTGGACTGTGGGAGGAAACTGGGGCACCCGGAGGAAACCCACGCAGACACGGGGAGAATGTGCAAACTCCACACAGACACTGACCCGAGCCGGGAATCGAACCCGGCTCCCTGGAGCTGTGAGGCAGCAGTGCCAACCACTGGCCCATGAGCACCAGGGATCTTGTGTATTTTCTTCTGTGGGATGTGAGAGAACATCGCAGGCTATGCAGCTCCTCTCTCTTGAGCCTGTCCCACAGTCAGTCACGTCAGGGCTGATCCATATCGTATCTCCATCTACCCGCCTCAGAAACCCTCAATCCCCCCCGCCCCACCCCCATCACTTACCCAACAGAAATCTCTCAATCTCGGGGTTGAGTTTCTAATTGACCCCCCCCCTGCATCCTTGGCAGCTTTACGGGGAGGATGGGGGTAGGGGGCGGGGGCAGAGTTCTGGATTGCACTCCCCTTTGTGTGGGGAAGTGCTGGCAGACTCCACCCCCCCCCTCACCCCATTGAATGGACCGACTCTCTGAAGGTTCGTCTCCTGTTCCCCCCCCACCCCCGTTCCACTTGTGGACCCCACCAGAGGAAACAGTTCTCTCCCGTTCCCGTCCCGTGGGGGGCGGGGGAGCGAAAGGGGGAGGGGGGGGGGTGGTTGTTGTTGGGACTTGTCTTTGTACAGAAACGCGCCTGGCGGCCGCTGAGTTTGTAGAGTTTAAAGCTTGCTTGCTGGATTGTGAAGTGTTTATTTTCGATTTAACCGATGGACTGACACCTGGCAAGTGGAATCAATGGTTTCGTAATAAAATAACATCTTGGAAAATGATGAAAAAAAATAGTCTCGTCTCTCCTCCTTCTCCGCCTGCCCTCGCTTGGAGTCCGCGCGCAATAACGTTGTCCTCGCCCCACCCCCCCGCTCCCGCCCCATTTACGTCAGGAAGGGTATGGATTCCCATCATGCCTCACCCCCCTTCCCCCCACCCCGGAGGCACACCGGCCATCGCTTCCCCCGCAATCGCTGCTCACACGCGGTGCTCGGTTAGAGCGGGGGGGGGGGGCGGGAGGCGGTCAAGGCAAGGACTGGGCCTGCCGCGACGCCTCACCTAGTCGGACAGCACCCCTCCCGGACCCCTGCCCCTGACGTGAGCCAGCCAAGTGGGTCATGAGCCTGGGCTTGCTCCATAACCACCACCGCCCCAATACCATCCACATGTCCCCCTGCTTGCCCCATGTCTCTCCATTCTCCCTCTCCATTCCAACCCTACACACACACAGACACACACACACACAATCCCCAGTCACCTCCCTTCAGCTCCAGAAGCACATCTGCCCCCCTGCCCCAGAACCACTGTTTCCAAATTTCACCTCCCATTCAAGAGAGAGAGAGACAGAGGGGAAGTGGGAGAGAGATAGAGGAGCAGAGACAGAGAGACACACATTCAGCACACTCCCCCACCCCCCTTAAACACATCGACACGATTCACCTCAATCACTCTCCGTGGGAGCGACTTCCACACTCTCCCCACTCTGGGGAAAGAGCTTCCTCCTCAATAACCTCACCCCCCATTGGATTTATTAGTGACCGTCTTACATTGCTGGCCCCCGAGTTCTGGTCTGCCCCTGTCCTGCACCACTCGTCTGGATGAGCGCGGCTCCGACAACACTCAAGAAGCTCGACACCATCCGGGACAAAGCAGCCCCCCCCCCCCGCTCGATCGACACGCTAACCACCCACCCTCAACATTCACTCCCTCCACCACCGACGCACAGCGGCAGCAGTGTGTACCGTCTACAAGATGCACCGCAGCGACTCGCCAAGGCTCCTTCGACAGCGCCGCCCAAACCCACCATCTCTACCTCCTAGAAGGACAAGGGCAGCAGATGCCATGGGGAACACCCACCGCCTGCAAGTCCCCCCCCGAGCCACAGTATTTGGCTGGGTCCAGCTCAGTTTCTGCTCAATGGGAACCCCCAGGCTGTTGATAGTGGGGGGGATTCAGCGATGGGAATGTCATTGAATGTCAAGGGGAGATGGTTGGATCCTCTCTTAGAACATAGAACATAGAACATTACAGCGCAGAACAGGCCCTTCGGCCCACGATGTTGCACCGACCAGTTAAAAAAAAAAAAACTGTGACCCTCCAACCTAAACCAATTTCTTTTCGTCCATGAACCTATCTACGGATCTCTTAAACGCCCCCAAACTAGGCGCATTTACTACTGATGCTGGCAGGGCATTCCAATCCCTCACCACCCTCTGGGTAAAGAACCTACCCCTGACATCGGTTCTATAACTACCCCCCCTCAATTTAAAGCCATGCCCCCTCGTGCTGGATTTCTCCATCAGAGGAAAAAGGCTATCACTATCCACCCTATCTAAACCTCTAATCATCTTATATGTTTCAATAAGATCCCCTCTTAGCCGCCGCCTTTCCAGCGAAAACAATCCCAAATCCCTCAGCCTCTCCTCATAGGATCTCCCCTCCATACCAGGCAACATCCTGGTAAACCTCCTCTGCACCCTCTCCAAAGCCTCCACATCCTTCCTGTAATGTGGGGACCAGAACTGCACACAGTACTCCAAGTGCGGCCGCACCAGAGTTGTGTACAGTTGCAACATAACGCTACGACTCCTAAATTCAATCCCCCTACCAATAAACGCCAAGACACCATATGCCTTCTTAACAACCTTATCTACTTGATTCCCAACTTTCAGGGATCTATGCACACATACACCTAGATCCCTCTGCTCCTCCACACTATTCAAAGTCCTCCCGTTAGCCCTATACTCAACACATCTGTTATTCCTACCAAAGTGAATTACCTCACACTTCTCCGCATTAAACTCCATCCGCCACCTCTCGGCCCAACTCTGCAACCTGTCTAAGTCTTCCTGCAAACTACGACACCCTTCCTCACTGTCTACCACACCACCGACTTTGGTGTCATCAGCAAATTTGCTAATCCACCCAACTATACCCTCATCCAGATCATTAATAAATATTACAAACAGCAGTGGCCCCAAAACAGATTGTTGGAGATGGTCATTGCCTGGTGCTTGTGTGGGGTGAATGTTACTCACCACTTGTCAGCCCGAGCCTGGATATTGTCCAGGTCTCGCTGCATTTGGACACGGGCTGCTTCAGTATCTGAGGAGTGGCGAATGGTGCTGAACACTGTGCAGTCAGCAGCGAACATCCCCACTCCTGACCTTACGATGGAGGGAAGGTCATTGATGAAGCAGCTGAAGATGGCTGGGGCCTCGGACACGACCCTGAGGGACTCCTGCAGTGATGTCCTGGAGCTGAGATGATCGACCTCCAACCATCTTCCTGGAAATGCCATCATTATGGCCGGGCATTGGTGAATTAGTTGAAGGTGTTGGGCACCTTTGCCAGACTCCAAGCTCTGTGCGATGCCCTGTGCCCACCTCCTTACTCAGATACACAAGCATGCCAGGCATCGCTCAGCACACGCACTCCAGACACACCGGTCTGCAAACTGTTACGAAGGTGCATAGATAAGGTTAAAAACGTGGTGTTTGACAAAATGTAAATATTGAAAAGAAATGCTAAGAAAACCAAAAGAAATCATATAGCATTGTAACATAGAAACATAGAAAACTACAGCACAAAACAGGCCCTTCGGCCCCACAAGTTGTGCCGAACATATCCCTACCTTTTAGGCCTACCTATAACCCTCCATCCTATTAAGTCCCATGTACTCATCCAGGAGTCTCTTAAAAGACCCTATTGAGTTTGCCTCCACCACCAGTTTGTCTCTTTAAAAAGCATGCGTCCTTGTGCTTGGATTTTTAAATTGAAGAAAGCAGGCTGCTGAAGCCAACTTTGCAGCGTTGTGTCAAAAGCCCAGCAGCCAGAGTTCCGGCAGAGCAAAACAGGCTTTTGAATTGGACCAATGAGTTTAAAGCAAGCACTCAAATTTGAGTGTTGTTGACAACCTCAAGCCACTCAAATTGCAGGAATATTGTGAGGTAATTCTAGGTATTTAAACCCGGACAAGGGGAAATAATGGTTCGAGTAATCTTGCCACCTCTTTAGTCAGAAGGAGGGAGAGGGGAGTCTCTCATATAGAATCCTGCAGTTTAATGTATGTCTTCATAAAACCCTAGCTTCATAAAACCTACCATTTACAGTCAAAAAATAGATCAACTCGGAAGAGGTGTCAGATCTGAACAGAAAAGTCCTTCAGACCTCTAACAAGTGCCTGGTTGTTTATACATCCTTCTGAGAATGACTGGAATTTAGAAGCCTTTGCTTCATTCATGAGTCTTGTATTATTCGGACAGCATTCTATTGGGGAGTTTATTCAGTTTGTTAATCGTTTTAATAAAGTTGTCACCAGTTTTAAAATAAGGACCTGTTAATTGTCCATGAGAGTGTCCGATCCTGCTTTAATTTACCAAAACTAATAGCTTCCTATTCCCTTCACACACACACTCAAGATTACGAAGCGAGGTATATCCCTTTAGAGGGGGGTTCCAAAATCGCACAGAGGGAAACATCACAAAATACTAGCTCAATTCAACGAATCACAGAAAGCTGGCACAGAGGGGCAGCGGTAATCGGGGAGGCTAATGTAACATTGCCCTTATTTCAAGGGGGTTGGGGTACAAGAGTAGGGAAATCTTGCTGCAGCTGTACAAGGTACTGGTGGGCAGTGACTAGTGGGGTTCCGCAGGGATCTGCGCACGGACCCCAACTGTTCACATTATATATTAACAATTTGGAAGAGGAAACTGAATGTATTTATTTTTCATGTGGCAGCTTTATAGAAACTTAGTTAGGCCGCATTTGGAATATCGTGTTCAATTCTGGTCGCCGCACGACTAGAAGGATGTGAAGTCTTTGGAGAGGGGACAGAAAAGATTTACCAGGATGTTGCCTGGTATGGAGGGCATTAGCTATGAGGGGAGGTTGGAGAAACTTGGTTTGTTCTCACTGGAACGACGGAGGTTGAGGGGCGACCCGATAGAAGTCTACAAGATTATGAGGGGCATGGACAGAGTGGATAGTCAGAAGCTTTTTACCAGGGTGGAAGAGTCAATTACTAGGGGGCATAGGTTTAAGGTGCGAGGGGCAAGGTTTAAAGATGTACGAGGCACGTTTTTTTACACAGAGGGTGGTGGGTGCCTGGAACTTGCTGCCGGGGGAGGTAGTGGAAGTGGATACGGTAGTGGCTTCTAAGGGCTATCTGGACAAATACATGAATAGGATGGGAATAGAGGGATACGGTCCCCGGGAGGGTAGGGGGTTTTAGTTCAGTCGGGCAGCATGGTCGGTGCAGGCTTGGAGGGCCGAAGGGCCTGTTCCTGTGCTGTAATTTTCTTTGTTCTTTGTATCATCTGCAAATTTGGGGATAATACAAAGTGGAAGTTTATTTATTAGTGTCACAAGTAGGTTGACATAAACATTGCAGTGAAGTTACTGTGAAAATCCCCTGGTTGCCACACTCCTGCGCCTGTTCGGGTAACACTGAGGGAGAATTTAGCACGGCCAATGCACCCTAACCAGCACGTCTTTCAGACTGGGAGGAAACCCGGAGCACTCGGAGGAAACCCATGCAGAAAACGTGCAAATTCCACACAGACAGTGACCCGAGCCAGGAACCGAACCTGGGCCCCTGGGGCTGTGGGGCAGCAGTGCTAACGCACTGGGTCGCCCTGCTGCCCCAACCCCTTTTTGAAAAGAACTATTTTTGCGTCCATTATCACGAGGTGGCTGGAGTACAGGAATAAAGAGGTCTCCCAACAACCATACGGGGATGTGGGGAAAACAGGCCTGGAATAACTGCACACACTTTGGTCTTTGTGGTTTTAAAAGTGGATATACTCGCAACTGGAGGCTGGGACAGCGAAGGTTCACCAGATTGGAGTCCCTGGGATGAAGGGGTGGTGGGCAGGGAAAGGTACAGACAGGAAAGTGGAGTTGAGGCCACAACAGATGTTATCGAATGGGAGCGCAGGGCTGGAGGGGCTGAATGGCCTCAATCCTGCTCCTTGATCCAGTGTTTGAAGATGGCCCCGCTTTGCAGCAGAGGTGAAAGGTCGCTGGGCGGGGGGGGGGGGGGGGGGGGGTGGAGTGACCAGCAGGAACAGAGCGGTCACTACTGGAATGTAACACTCAGTTCCACACTCTCTCACTCTGTTCCAGACGATTCAATCAGTAACGAATAAAATAAATACCAAGAGATGTTCAGCATCTTTCCAACAAATCACCGTGTCTGTCCGCCCCCCCCCCCGCCCCGCTCCAACCCTTCCCTCCTCTCACTCTCCACTCTCCTCCCCCTCCCTCTCCTCCACCCCCTCTCTCTCTCCCACCCTCCTCCCCTCTCTCTCTCCCACCCTCCTCCCCCCTCCTCCCTCTCTCTCTCTCCACCCTCCTCCTCCTCCCCCTCCCTCTCTCTCTCTCTCCACCCTCCTCCCTCTCCACCCTCCTCCTCCTCCCCCTCCCTCTCCACCCCCTCCCTCTCCACCCTCCTCCTCCTCCACCCCCCTCCTCCACCACCCCCCTCCTCCTCCCCCCTCCTCCTCCTCCACCCCCTCCTCCTCCCCCCTCCTCCACCTCCTCCTCCTCCCCCCTCCTCCACCTCCTCCTCCACCCCCTCCTCCTCCTCCACCCCCTCCTCCTCCTCCACCCCCTCCTCCTCCCCCCTCCTCCTCCTCCCCCCTCTCCACCCTCCACCACTCTCCTCCTCCTCCTCCACCCTACTCCCCCTCTCCTGCGCCTCCTCCCTCTCTCAACACTCCGCCATCCCTCCCTCAAACCTTCTCTCTTCCATTCCCCCCCCACCCCCCCTCCCCTCTCTAAAGCCTTGACATCCTTCCTAAAGTCCGTTGCCCGGAACTGGACACAATACTCCAGTTGAGGCTGAACTGGTGTTTTATACAAGTTTAACACAAACTCCTTGCCCTTGCACTGTGTGCCCCTGTGCGTAAAGTCCTGGATACGATATGCCTCATTAACCGCTCTCTGCCGGTCCTGCCACCTTCAGTGATCTGTGCTCACATACCCCCAGCTCCCTCATCCCCTTTAGAATTTACTCTTTATTTAAATTGTGGGGAGGGGACATCCAGTGGAGGGGAGGGACTCCAGAGGGGACATCACCTCCAGGTTGCAGGTGGAATACCCGGTGAGGAGGATGGCCAAGAAGCTCC
>NW_027594351.1:0-18697 GCF_964213995.1 Mustelus asterias | reverse complement strand
CCCTCTCGCCTCAACGCTCTCCCCCTCTCGCCTCAACGCTCTCCCCCTCTCGCCTCAACGCTCTCCCCCTCTCGCTCTCTCTCTGTCCCCCTCCGCCCTCCCCCTCTCGCGCTCTCTCTCTCTCCAGGTCCCCGCCCTTTCGTGCTCTCTCTCTCTCTCTCTCGGTCCCTGCCCTCTCGCGCTCTCTCTCTCTCACTCTAGGTCCCAGCCCTCTCGCGCTCTCTCTCTCTCACTCTAGGTCCCCGTCCTCTCGTGCTCTCTCTCTGTCTCTCTCTAGGTCCCCGCCCTTTCGCGCTCTCTCTCTCTAGGTCCCCGCCCTCTCGCGCTCTCTCTCTCTCTCTCTCTAGGACCCCGCCTTCTCGCGCTCTCTCCTCTCTCTCTCTCTAGGTCCCCGCCCTCTCGCGCTCTCTCTCTCTCTCTCTAGGTCCCCGCCCTCTCGCGCTCTCTCTCTCTCTCTCTCTCTAGGACCCCGCCTTCTCGCGCTCTCTCTCTCTCTCTCTCTAGGTCCCTGCCCTCTTGCGCTCTCTCTCTCTCTCTCTAGGTTCCCGCCCTCTCTCTCCTCTCTCTTGGTACCTGCACTGTCACGCTCTCTCTCTCTCACGCGGTCCACGCCCTCTCTCTCGGACCCCGCCCCTCTCTCTCTCTCTCTCTCTCTCTCTCTCGAGGACCCCGCCCTCTCGCGCTCGCTCTCTCTCCAGGTCCCCGCCCTTTCGTGCTCTCTCTCTCTCGGTCCCTGCCCTCTCGCGCTCTCTCTCTCTCCAGGTCCCCGCCCTTTCGTGCTCTCTCTCTCTCAGTCCCTGCCCTCTCGCGCTCTCTCTCTCTCGGTCCCCGCCCTCTCGCGCTCCCTCTCTCTCTCTCTCACTCTAGGTCCCCACCCTCTCGCGCTCTCTCTCTCTGTCTCTCTCTAGGTCCTCGCCCTCTCGCGCTCCCTCTCTTTCGCTCTCTCTCTCTCTCTCTCAGGTCCCCGCCCTCTCGCTCTCCCTCTCTCTCGCTCTCTCTCTCTCGGTCCACGCCCTCTCGCGCTCTCTCTCTCCAGGTCTCCGCCCTTTCGCGCTCTCTCTCTCTGTAGGTCCCTGCCCTCTCGCGCTCTCTCTCTCTCTCTCTCTCTAGGTCCCCGCCCTCTCGCGCTCTCTCTCTCTCTCTCTCGAGGTCCCCGCCCTTTTGCGCTCTCTCTCTCTCTCTCTCTCGAGGTCCCTGCCCTCTCGTGCTCTCTCTCTCCATAGCTCCTCGCCCTCTCGCGCTCCCTCTTTTTCGCTCTCTCTCTCTCTCTCCCTCGGTCCCCGCCTTCTCGCGCTCTCTCTCTCCAAAGGTCCGCGCCCTCTCGCGCTCTCTCTCTCCATAGGTCCTCGCCCTCTCGCGCTCCCTCTTTTTCGCTCTCTCTCTCTCCCTAGATCCCCGCCCTCTCGCACTCTCTCCATAGGTCCTCGCCCTCTCGCGCTCCCTCTTTTTCGCTCTCTCTCTCTCTCTCTCCCTCGGGCCCCGCCCTCTCGCTCTCTCTCTCTCCCTAGGTCCCCGCCCTCTCGCGCTCTCTCTCTCACTCTAGGTCCCCGCCCTCTCGCTCTCCCTCTCTCTCGCTCTCTCTCTCTCTCTCTCGGTCCACGCCCTCTCGCGCTCTCTCTCTCTCTAGGTCCCCGCCCTTTCGCGCTCCCTCTCTCTCTCTCTAGGTCCCTGCCCTCTCGCGCTCTCTCTCTCTCTCTAGGTCCCCGCCCTCTTGCTCTCCCTCTCT
Organism: Mustelus asterias; assembly: GCF_964213995.1. Lineage (NCBI taxonomy): Eukaryota > Metazoa > Chordata > Chondrichthyes > Carcharhiniformes > Triakidae > Mustelus > Mustelus asterias. The sequence continues at coordinate 16,971 of NW_027594351.1, read as the reverse complement.
CTCGCTCTCTCTCTCTCGGTCCACATCCTCTCACGCTCTCTCTCTCTCCAGGTCCCCGCCCTTTCGCGCTCTCTCTCTCTAGGTCCCTGCCCTCTCGCGCTCTATCTCTCTCTCTCTCTCTAGGTCCCCGCCCTCTCGCGCTCTCTCTCTCTCTCTCTTTCGAGGTCCCTGCCCTCTCGCGCTCTCTCTCTCATAGGTCCTCGCCCTCTCGCGCTCCCTCTCTTTCGCTCTCTCTCTCTCCCTCTCCCTCGGTCCCCGCCCTCTCGCGCTCTCTCTCTCTCTAGGTCCCCGCCCTCTCGCTCTCCCTCTCTCTCGCTCTCTCTCTCTCGGTCCACACCCTCTCGCGCTCTCTCTCTCTCTCGGTCCCCGTCCTTTCGCGCTCTCTCTCTCTCTCAGTCCCCACCCTCACGCGCTCTCTCTCTCTCCAGGTCCCCACACTCTCGCGCTCTCTCTCTCTCTCTAGGTCCTCGCCCTCTCGCGCTCTCTCCCTCTCTCGGTCCCCACCCTCTTGCGCTCTCTCTCTCTCTCTCGGTCCCCACCCTCTCGCGCTCTCTCTCTCTCTCTCTCTAGGTCCCCACCCTCTCGCTCTCTCTCTCTCTCTCTCTCTAGGTCCCCGCCCTCTCGCGCTCTCTCTCTCTCTCTCTCTCTCTAGGACCCCGCCTTCTCGCGCTCTCTCTCTCTCTCTCTCTAGGTCCCTGCCCTCTCGCGCTCTCTCTCTCTCAAGGTCCCTGCCCTCTCGCGCTCTGTCTCTCTCTCTCTCTCTTGGTCCCCGCCCTTCCGCGCTCTCTCTCTCTCTAGGTCCCCGCCCTCTTGCGCTCTCTCTCTCTCTCTCTAGGTTCCCGCCCTCTCTCTCCTATCTCTTGGTACCTGCACTGTCGCGCTCTCTCTCTCTCTCACGCGGTCCACGCCCTCTCGCGCTCTCTCTCTCTCTCGGACCCCGCCCTCTCGTGCTCCCTCTCTCTCTCTCTCTCGAGGACCCCGCCCTCTCGCGCTCTCTCTCTCTCTCGGACCCCGCCCTCTCGTGCTCCCTCTCTCTCTCTCTCTCGAGGACCCCGCCCTCTCGCGCTCGCTCTCTCTCCAGGTCCCCGCCCTTTCGTGCTCCCTCTCTCTCTCTCTCTCGAGGACCCCGCCCTCTCGCGCTCTCTCTCTCTCTCGGACCCCGCCCTCTCGTGCTCCCTCTCTCTCTCTCTCACGCGGTCCACGCCCTCTCGCGCTCTCTCGCTCTCTCGGACCCCGCCCTCTCGTGCTCCCTCTCTCTCTCTCGGACCCCGCCCTCTCGTGCTCCCTCTCTCTCTCTCTCTCTCGGTCCCTGCCCTCTCGCGCTCTCTCTCTCTCCAGGTCCCCGCCCTTTCGTGCTCTCTCTCTCTCGGTCCCTGCCCTCTCGCGCTCTCTCTCTCTCGGTCCCTGCCCTCTCGCGCTCTCTCTCTCTCGGTCCCCGCCCTCTCGCGCTCCCTCTCTCTCTCTCTCTCGGTCCCTGCCCTCTCGCGCTCTCTCTCTCTCACTCTAGGTCCCCGCCCTCTCGTGCTCTCTCAGTCTCTCTCTGGGTCCCCGCCCTTTCGCGCTCTCTCTCTCTCTCTCGAGGTCCCTGCCCTCTCGCGCTCTCGCTCTCCATAGGTCCTCGCCCTCTCGCGCTCCCTCTCTTTCGCTCTCTCTCTCTCCCTAGGACCCCGCCCTCTCGCGCTCTCTCTCTCTCGCTCTCTCTCTCTCTCTCCCTAGGTCCTCGCGCTCTCTGTCTCTCTCTCTCTAGGTCCCCGTCCTCTCGCTCTCCCTCTCTCTCGCTCTCTCTCTCTCTCTCTCGGTCCACGCCCTCTCGCGCTCTCTCTCTCCAGGTCTCCGCCCTTTCGCGCTCTCTCTCTCTCTCTACGTCCCCGCCCTCTCGCGCTCTCTCTCTCTCTCTCTCGAGGTCCCCGCCCTTTTGCGCTCTCTCTCTCTCTCTCTCGAGGTCCCTGCCCTCTCGTGCTCTCTCTCTCCATAGGTCCTCGCCCTCTCGCGCTCCCTCTTTTTCGCTCTCTCTCTCTCTCTCCCTCGGTCCCCGCCTTCTCGCGCTCTCTCTCTCCAAAGGTCCCCGCCCTCTCGCGCTCTCTCTCTCCATAGGTCCTCGCCCTCTCGCGCTCCCTCTTTTTCGCTCTCTCTCTCTCCCTAGGTCCCCGCCCTCTCGCGCTCTCTCTCTCACTCTAGGTCCTCGCCCTCTCGCTCTCCCTCTCTCTCGCTCTCTCGGTCCACGCCCTCTCGCGCTCTCTCTCTCTCTAGGTCCCCGCCCTTTCGCGCTCCCTCTCTCTCTCTAGGTCCCTGCCCTCTCGCGCTCTCTCTCTCTCTCTAGGTCCCCACCCTCTTGCTCTCCCTCTCTCTCGCTCTCTCTCTCTCTCTCTCTCGGTCCACGTCCTCTCACGCTCTCTCTCTCTCCAGGTCCCCGCCCTTTCGCGCTCTCTCTCTCTAGGTCCCTGCCCTCTCGCTCTATCTCTCTCTCTCTCTCTAGGTCCCCGCCCTCTCGCGCTCTCTCTCTCTCTAGGTCCCCGCCCTTTCGCTCTCTCTCTCTCTCTCTCTCTTTCGAGGTCCCTGCCCTCTCGCGCTCTCTCTCTCCATAGGTCCTCGCCCTCTCGCGCTCCCTCTCTTTCGCTCTCTCTCTCTCCCTCTCCCTCGGTCCCCGCCCTCTCGCGCTCTCTCTCTCTCTAGGTCCCCGCCCTCTCGCTCTCCCTCTCTCTCGCTCTCTCTCTCTCGGTCCACACCCTCTCGCGCTCTCTCTCTCTCTCGGTCCCCGTCCTTTCGCGCTCTCTCTCTCTCTCTCAGTCCCCACCCTCACGCGCTCTCTCTCTCTCCAGGTCCCCACACTCTCGCGCTCTCTCTCTCTCTAGGTCCTCGCCCTCTTGCGCTCTCTCCCTCTCTCGGTCCCCACCCTCTTGCGCTCTCTCTCTCTCTCTCTTGGTCCCCACCCTCTCGCGCTCTCTCTCTCTCTCTCTCTCGGTCCCCACCCTCTCGCGCTCTCTCTCTCTCTCCCTCTCTAGGTCCCTGCCCTCTCGCGGGCTCTCTCTCTCTTTCTCTCTAGGTCCCCGCCCTCTCGTGCTCTCTCTCTCTCTCCAGGTCCCCGCCTTTCACGCTCTCTCTCTTTCTCTCTCTCTAGGTCCCTGCCCTCTCACGCTCTCTCTCTTTCTCTAGGTTCCTGCCCTCTCGCGCTCTCTCTCTCTCTCTCTAGGTCCCCGCCCTCTTGCGCTCTCTCTCTCTCTCTCTAGGTTCCCGCCCTCTCTCTCCTCTCTCTTGGTACCTGCACTGTCGCGCTCTCTCTCTCTCTCGGTCCCCGCCCTCTCGCGCTCTCTCTCTCTCTCTCGGTCCCCGCCCTCTCGCGCTCCCTCTCTCTCTCACTCGAGGACCCCGCCCTCTCGCGCTCTCTCTCTCTCTCCAGGTCCCCGCCCTTTCGTGCTCTCTCTCTGTCTCTCTCGAGGACCCCGCCCTTTCGCGCTCTCCCTCTCTCTCTCTCTCGAGGTCTCTGCCCTCTCGCGCCCTCTCTCTCCATAGGTCCTCGCCCTCTCGCGCTCCCTCTCTTTTGCTCTCTCTCTCTCTCTCTAGGTCCCCGCCCTCTCGCGCTCCCTCTCTCTCGCTCTCTCTCTCTCTCTCTCTAGGTCCCCGCCCTCTCACGCTCCCTCTCTTTTGCTCTCTCTCTCTCTCTCTCTCTAGGACCCCGCCCTCTCGCGCTCTCTCTCTCTCGCTCTCTCTCTCTCTCTCCCTAGGTCCTCGCGCTCTCGCTCTCCCTCTCTCTCGCTCTCTCTCTCGGTCCACGCCCTCTCGCTCTCCCTCTCTCTCGCTCTCTCTCTCGGTCCACGCCCTCTCGCTCTCCCTCTCTCTCTCGCTCTCTCTCCAGGTCTCCGGCCTTTCGCGCTCTCTCTCTCTCTAGGTCCCTGCCCTCTCGCGCTCTATCTCTCTCTCTCTCTCTAGGTCCCCGCCCTCTCGCGCTCTCTCTCTCTCGAGGTCCCCGCCCTTTCGCGCGCTCTCTCTCTCTCTCCCTAGGTCCCCGCCCTCTCGTGCTCTCTCTCTCCATAGGTCCTCGTCCTCTCGCGCTCCCTCTTTTTCGCTCTCTCTCTCTCTCTCTCCCTAGGTCCTCGTCCTCTCGCGCTCCCTCTTTTTCGCTCTCTCTCTCTCTCCCTAGGTCCCCGCCCTCTCGCGCTCTCTCTCTCCATAGGTCCTCGCCCTCTCGCGCTCCCTCTTTTTCGCTCTCTCTCTCCCTAGGTCCCCGCCCTCTCGCGCTCCCTCTTTTTCGCTCTCTCTCTCCCTAGGTCCCCGCCCTCTCGCGCTCTCTCTCTCTCTCTCCCTAGGTCCCCGCCCTCTCGCGCTCTCTCTCTCTCTCTTGGTCCCCGCCCTCTCGCTGTCCCTCTCTCTCGCTCTCTCTCTCTCTCTCTCGGTCCTCGCACTCTCGCGCTCTCTCTCTCTCTAGGTCCCTTCCCTTTCGCGCTCCCTCCCTCTCTCTCCAGGTCCCTGCCCTCTCGCGCTCTCTCTCTCTCTCGGACCCCGCCCTCTCGCTCTCCCTCTCTCTCGCTCTCTCTCTCTCTCTCGGTCCACGTCCTCTCACGCTCTCTCTCTCTCCAGGTCCCCGCCCTTTCGCGCTCTCTCTCTCTCTCTCTAGGTCCCTGCCCTCTCGCGCTCTATCTCTCTCTCTCTCTAGGTCCCCGCCCTCTCGTGCTCTCTCTCTCTCTAGGTCCCCGCCCTTTCGCGCTCTCTCTCTCTCTCTCGAGGTCCCTGCCCTCTCGCGCTCTCTCTCTCCATAGGTCCTCGCCCTCTCGCGCTCCCTCTCTTTCGCTCTCTCTCTCTCCCTCTCCCTCGGTCCCCGCCCTCTCGCGCTCTCTCTCTCTCTAGGTCCCCGCCCTCTTGCTCTCCCTCTCTCTCGCTCTCTCTCTCTCGGTCCACACCCTCTCGCGCTCTCTCTCTCTCTCGGTCCCCGTCCTTTCGCGCTCTCTCTCTCTCTCTCAGTCCCCACCCTCACGCGCTCTCTCTCTCTCCAGGTCCCCACACTCTCGCGCTCTCTCTCTCTCTAGGTCCTCGCCCTCTCGCGCTCTCTCCCTCTCTCGGTCCCCACCCTCTTGCGCTCTCTCTCTCTCTCTCTCGGTCCCCACCCTCTTGCGCTCTCTCTCTCTCTAGGTCCCCACCCTCTCGCGCTCTCTCTCTCTCTCTCTCTCTCTAGGTCCCCGCCCTCTCGCGCGCTCTCTCTCTCTCTCTCTAGGACCCCGCCTTCTCGCGCTCTCTCTCTCTCTCTCTAGGTCCCTGCCCTCTCGCGCTCTCTCTCTCTCAAGGTCCCTGCCCTCTCGCGCTCTCTCTCTCTCTCTCCATAGGTCCTCGCCCTCTCGCGCTCCCTTTTTTTTGCTCTCTCTCTCTCTCTCTCTCGGTCCCTGCCCTCTCGCGCTCTATCTCTCTCTCGGTCCCCGCCCTCTCGCTCTCCCTCTCTCTCGTTCTCTCTCTCTCGGTCCACGCCCTCTCGCGCTCTCTCTCTCTCTTGGTCCCCGCCCTTTCGCGCTCCCTCCCTCTCTCTCTAGGTCCCTGCCCACTCGCGCTCTCTCTCTCTCTCGGACCCCGCCCTCACGCTCTCCCTCTCTCTCGCTCTCTCTCTCTCTCGGTCCACGTCCTCTCACGCTCTCTCTCTCTCCAGGTCCCCGCCCTTTCGCGCTCTCTCTCTCTAGGTCCCTGCCTTCTCGCGCTCTATCTCTCTCTCTCTCTCTAGGTCCCCGCCCTCTCGCGCTCTCTCTCTCTCGAGGTCCCCGCCCTTTCGCGCTCTCTCTCTCCATAGGTCTTCGCCCTCTCGCGCTCTCTCTCTCTCGAGGTCCCCGCCCTTTCGCGCTCTCTCTCTCCATAGGTCCCCGCCCTCTCGCGCTCTCTCTCTCTCTCTCGAGGTCCCTGCCCTCTCGCGCTCTCTCTCTCCATAGGTCTTCGCCCTCTCGCGCTCTCTCTCTCTCGAGGTCCCCGCCCTTTCGCGCTCTCTCTCTCCATAGGTCCCCGCCCTCTCGCGCTCTCTCTCTCTCTCGAGGTCCTCGCCCTCTCGCGCTCCCTCTCTTTCGCTCTCTCTCTCTCTCCCTAGGTCCCCGCCCTCTCACGCTCTCTCTCACTCGCTCTCTCTCTCCCTCTCCCTAGGTCCCCGCCCTCTCGCGCTCTCTCTCTCTCTAGGTCCCCGCCCTCTCGCTCTCCCTCGCTCTCTCTCTCTCTCTCGGTCCACGCCCTCTCGCGCTCTCTCTCTCTCTAGGTCCCCGTCCTTTCGCGCTCTCTCTCTCTCTCTCTCTCTAGGTCCCCACCCTCTCGCGCTCTCTCTCTTCAGGTCCCCAACCTCTCGCGCTCTCTCTCTCCAGGTCCCCACCCTCTCTCTCTCTCTAGGTCCCCACCCTCTCGCGCTCTCTCTCTCCAGGTCCCCACCCTCTCCCTCTCTCTCGCTCTCTCTCTCGGTCCACACCCTCTCGCGCTCTCTCTCTCTCTCGGTCCCCGTCCTTTCGCGCTCTCTCTCTCTCTCTCAGTCCCCACCCTCACGCGCTCTCTCTCTCTCCAGGTCCCCACACTCTCGCGCTCTCTCTCTCTCTAGGTCCTCGCCCTCTCGCGCTCTCTCCCTCTCTCGGTCACCACCCTCTTGCGCTCTCTCTCTCTCTCTCTTGGTCCCCACCCTCTCGCGCTCTCTCTCTCTCTCTCGGTCCCCACCCTCTCGCGCTCTCTCTCTCTCTCTCTCTCTAGGTCCCTGCCCTCTCGCGGGCTCTCTCTCTCTTTCTCTCTAGGTCCCCGCCCTCTCGTGCTCTCTCTCTCTCTATAGGTCCCTGCCCTCTCACGCTCTCTCTCTTTCTCTAGGTTCCTGCCCTCTCGCGCTCTCTCTCTCTAGGTCCCCGCCCTCTTGCGCTCTCTCTCTCTCTCTCTAGGTTCCCGCCCTCTCTCTCCTCTCTCTTGGTACCTGCACTGTCGCGCTCTCTCTCTCTCTCGGTCCCCGCCCTCTCGCGCTCTCTCTCTCTCTCTCGGTCCCCGCCCTCTCGCGCTCCCTCTCTCTCTCACTCGAGGACCCCGCCCTCTCGCGCTCTCTCTCTCTCTCCAGGTCCCCGCCCTTTCGTGCTCTCTCTCTGTCTCTCTCGAGGTCCCCGCCCTTTCGCGCTCTCCCTCTCTCTCTCTCTCGAGGTCTCTGCCCTCTCGCGCCCTCTCTCTCCATAGGTCCTCGCCCTCTCGCGCTCCCTCTCTTTCGCTCTCTCTCTCTCTCTCTCTAGGTCCCCGCCCTCTCGCGCTCCCTCTCTCTCGCTCTCTCTCTCTCTCTCTCTAGGTCCCCGCCCTCTCACGCTCCCTCTCTTTTGCTCTCTCTCTCTCTCTCTCTCTAGGAACCCGCCCTCTCGCGCTCTCTCTCTCTCGCTCTCTCTCTCTCTCTCCCTAGGTCCTCGCGCTCTCGCTCTCCCTCTCTCTCGCTCTCTCTCTCGGTCCACGCCCTCTCGCTCTCCCTCTCTCTCGCTCTCTCTCTCGGTCCACGCCCTCTCGCTCTCCCTCTCTCTCTCGCTCTCTCTCCAGGTCTCCGGCCTTTCGCGCTCTCTCTCTCTCTAGGTCCCTGCCCTCTCGCGCTCTATCTCTCTCTCTCTCTCTAGGTCCCCGCCCTCTCGCGCTCTCTCTCTCTCGAGGTCCCCGCCCTTTCGCGCGCTCTCTCTCTCTCTCCCTAGGTCCCCGCCCTCTCGTGCTCTCTCTCTCTCCATAGGTCCTCGTCCTCTCGCGCTCCCTCTTTTTCGCTCTCTCTCTCTCTCCCTAGGTCCTCGTCCTCTCGCGCTCCCTCTTTTTCGCTCTCTCTCTCTCTCCCTAGGTCCCCGCCCTCTCGCGCTCTCTCTCTCCATAGGTCCTCGCCCTCTCGCGCTCCCTCTTTTTCGCTCTCTCTCTCCCTAGGTCCCCGCCCTCTCGCGCTCTCTCTCTCTCTCTCCCTAGGTCCCCGCCCTCTCGCGCTCTCTCTCTCTCTCTTGGTCCCCGCCCTCTCGCTGTCCCTCTCTCTCGCTCTCTCTCTCTCTCTCTCGGTCCTCGCACTCTCGCGCTCTCTCTCTCTCTAGGTCCCTTCCCTTTCGCGCTCCCTCCCTCTCTCTCCAGGTCCCTGCCCTCTCGCGCTCTCTCTCTCTCTCGGACCCCGCCCTCTCGCTCTCCCTCTCTCTCGCTCTCTCTCTCTCTCTCGGTCCACGTCCTCTCACGCTCTCTCTCTCTCCAGGTCCCCGCCCTTTCGCGCTCTCTCTCTCTCTCTCTAGGTCCCTGCCCTCTCGCGCTCTATCTCTCTCTCTCTCTAGGTCCCCGCCCTCTCGTGCTCTCTCTCTCTCTAGGTCCCCGCCCTTTCGCGCTCTCTCTCTCTCTCTCGAGGTCCCTGCCCTCTCGCGCTCTCTCTCTCCATAGGTCCTCGCCCTCTCGCGCTCCCTCTCTTTCGCTCTCTCTCTCTCCCTCTCCCTCGGTCCCCGCCCTCTCGCGCTCTCTCTCTCTCTAGGTCCCCGCCCTCTTGCTCTCCCTCTCTCTCGCTCTCCCTCTCTCCACACCCTCTCGCGCTCTCTCTCTCTCTCGGTCCCCGTCCTTTCGCGCTCTCTCTCTCTCTCTCAGTCCCCACCCTCACGCGCTCTCTCTCTCTCCAGGTCCCCACACTCTCGCGCTCTCTCTCTCTCTAGGTCCTCGCCCTCTCGCGCTCTCTCCCTCTCTCGGTCCCCACCCTCTTGCGCTCTCTCTCTCTCTCTCTCGGTCCCCACCCTCTTGCGCTCTCTCTCTCTCTCTCTCTAGGTCCCCACCCTCTCGCGCTCTCTCTCTCTCTCTCTCTCTAGGTCCCCGCCCTCTCGCGCGCTCTCTCTCTCTCTCTCTAGGACCCCGCCTTCTCGCGCTCTCTCTCTCTCTCTCTAGGTCCCTGCCCTCTCGCGCTCTCTCTCTCTCAAGGTCCCTGCCCTCTCGCGCTCTCTCTCTCTCTCTCCATAGGTCCTCGCCCTCTCGCGCTCCCTTTTTTTTGCTCTCTCTCTCTCTCTCTCTCTCTCGGTCCCTGCCCTCTCGCGCTCTATCTCTCTCTCGGTCCCCGCCCTCTCGCTCTCCCTCTCTCTCGTTCTCTCTCTCTCGGTCCACGCCCTCTCGCGCTCTCTCTCTCTCTTGGTCCCCGCCCTTTCGCGCTCCCTCCCTCTCTCTCAAGGTCCCTGCCCACTCGCGCTCTCTCTCTCTCTCGGACCCCGCCCTCACGCTCTCCCTCTCTCTCGCTCTCTCTCTCTCTCGGTCCACGTCCTCTCACGCTCTCTCTCTCTCCAGGTCCCCGCCCTTTCGCGCTCTCTCTCTCTAGGTCCCTGCCCTCTCGCGCTCTATCTCTCTCTCTCTCTCTAGGTCCCCGCCCTCTCGCGCTCTCTCTCTCTCGAGGTCCCCGCCCTTTCGCGCTCTCTCTCTCCATAGGTCCTCGCCCTCTCGCGCTCTCTCTCTCTCTCGAGGTCCCCGCCCTTTCGCGCTCTCTCTCTCCATAGGTCCCCGCCCTCTCGCGCTCTCTCTCTCTCTCGAGGTCCCTGCCCTCTCGCGCTCTCTCTCTCCATAGGTCCTCGCCCTCTCGCGCTCCCTCTCTTTCGCTCTCTCTCTCTCTCCCTAGGTCCCCGCCCTCTCACGCTCTCTCTCACTCGCTCTCTCTCTCCCTCTCCCTAGGTCCCCGCCCTCTCGCGCTCTCTCTCTCTCTAGGTCCCCGCCCTCTCGCTCTCATTCGCTCTCTCTCTCTCTCTCGGTCCACGCCCTCTCGCGCTCTCTCTCTCTCTAGGTCCCCGTCCTTTCGCGCTCTCTCTCTCTCTCTCTCTCTAGGTCCCCACCCTCTCGCGCTCTCTCTCTCCAGGTCCCCAACCTCTCGCGCTCTCTCTCTCCAGGTCCCCACCCTCTCTCTCTCTCTAGGTCCCCACCCTCTCGCGCTCTCTCTCTCCAGGTCCCCACCCTCTCGCGCTCTCTCTCTCTCTAGGTCCTCGCCCTCTCGCGCTCTCTCCCTCTCTCGGTCCCCACCCTCTCGCGCTCTCTCTCTCTAGGTCCCCACCCTCTCGCGCTCTCTCTCTCTCTCTCTCTCTCTCTAGGTCCCCGCCCTCTCGCTCTCTCTGTCTCTCTCTCTCAGTCCCCACCCTCTCGCGCTCTCTCTCTCTAGGTCCCCACCCTCTCTCTCACTAGGTCCCCGCCCTCCCGCGTTCTCTCTCTCTCTAGGTCCCCGCCTTCTCGCACGCTATCTCTCTCTCTCTCTCTCTGGGTCCCCACCCTCTCGCGCTCTCTCTCGCTCTCTCTCTAGGTCCCCGCCCTCTCACGCTCTCTCTCTCTCTCTCTCACTCTAGGTCCCCGCCTTCTGGCGCTCTCTCTCTCTCTCTCTCGGTACCTGCCCTCTCGCGCTCTCTCTCTCTCACTCTAGGTCCCCGCCTTCTTGCGCTCTCTCTCTCTCTCTCTCTCGGTACCTGCCCTCTCGCGCTCTCTCTCTCTCTCTCTCTAGGTCCCCACCCTCTCGCGCTCTCTCTCTCTCTCTGCTAGGTCCCCACCTTCTCCCGCTCTCTCTCTCTCTCTCTCTCTAGGTCCCCACCCTCTCGCGCTCTCTCTCTCTGCTAGGTCCCCACCTTCTCCCGCTCTCTCTCTCTCTCTCTCGGTACCTGCCCTCTCGCGCTCTCTCTCACTCTAGGTCCCCGCCTTCTTGCGCTCTCTCTCTCTCTCTCGGTCCCTGCCCTCTCGCGCTCTCTCTCTCTCTCTAGGTCCCCGCCCTTCCGCGCTCTCTCTCTCTCTCTCGGTCCCTGCCCTCTCGCGCTCTCTCTCTCTCCAGGTCCCCGCCCTTCCGCGCTCTCTCTCTCTCTCTCGGTCCCTGCCCTCTTGCGCTCTCTCTCTCTCTCGGTCCCTGCCCTCTCACGCTCTCTCTCTCTCCAGGTCCCCGCCCTTCCGCGCTCTCTCTCTCTCTCTCGGTCCCTGCCCTCTTGCGCTCTCTCTCTCTCTCTCTCTAGGTTCCCGCCCTCTCTCTCTCTCTCTCGGTACCTGCACTGCCGCGCTCTCTCTCTCTCTCGGTCCCCGCCCTCTCGCGCTCTCTCTCTCTCTCTCTAGGACCCCGCCCTCTCGCGCTCTCTCTCTCTCCAGGTCCCCGCCCTTTCGTGCTCTCCCTCTCTCTCTCTAGGACCCCGCCCTCTCGCGCTCTCTCTCTCTCCAGGTCCCCGCCCTCTCGCGCTCTCTCTCTCTCTAGGTCCCCGCCCTCTCACGCTCCCTCTCTCTCGCTCTCTCTCTCTCTCTCTCTAGGACCCCGCCCTCTCGCGCTCTCTCTCTCTCCAGGTCCCCGCCCTTTCGTGCTCTCTCTCTCTCTATCGGTCCCTGCCCTCTCACGCTCTCTCTCTGTCTCTCTCTAGGTCCCCGCCCTTTCGCGTTCTCTCTCTCTCTCCATAGGTCCTCGCCCTCTCGCGCTCCCTCTCTTTCGCTCTCTCTCTCTCTCTCTCCCTCCCTAGGTCCCCGCCCTCTCGCGCTCTCTCTCTCTCTAGGTCCCCGCCCTCTCGCTCTTTCTCTCTCTCGGTCCACGCCCTCTCGCGCTCTCTCTCTCTCTAGGTCCCTGCCCTTTCGCGCTCTCTCTCTCTCTCTCTAGGTCCCCGCCCTCTCGCTCTTTCTCTCTCTCGCTCTCTCTCTCTCGGTCCACGCCCTCTCGCTCTCTCTCTCTCTCTAGGTCCCCGCCCTCTCGCGTTCTCTCTCTCTCTCTCTCTAGGTCCCCGCCCTCTCGCTCTCCCTCTCTCTCGCTCTCTCTCTCTCTCTCGGTCCACGCCCTCTCGCGCTCTCTCTCTCTCCAGGTCCCCACCCTTTCGCGCTCTCTCTCTCTCTCTAGGTCCCCGCCCTCTCGCTCTCCCTCTCTCTCGCTCTCTCTCTCTCTCTCTAGGTCCCCGCCCTCTCGCTCTCCCTCTCTCTCTCTCTCTCTCTCTCGGTCCACGCCCTTTCACGCTCTCTCTCTCTCTCTAGGTCCCTGCCCTCTCGCGCTCTATCTCTCTCTCTCTCTCTAGGTCCCCGCCCTCTCTCTCTCTCTAGGTCCCTGCCCTTTCGCGCTCTCTCTCTCCATAGGTCCTCGCCCACTCGCGCTCTCTCTCCCTCGCTCTCTCTCTCCCTCTCCCTAGGTCCCCGCCCTCTCTCTCTCTCTAGGTCCCCGCCCTCTCGCTCTCCCTCTCTCTCGCTCTCTCTCTCTCTCTCTAGGTCCCCGCCCTTTCGCGCTCTCTCTCTCTCTCTCTCTAGGTCCCTGCCCTCTCGCGCTCTCTCTCTCTCTCGGTCCCCACCCTCTCGCGCTCTCTCTCTCCAGGTCCCCACCCTCTCGCGCTCTCTCTCGGTACCTGCCCTCTCGCGCTCTCTCTCTCTCTAGGTCCTCGCACTCTCGCACACTCTCTCTCTCTAGGTCCTCGCCCTCTCGCGCACTCTCCCTCTCTCGGTCCCCACCCTCTCGCGCTCTCTCTCTCTCTCTCTCTAGGTCCCCACCTTCTCGCGCTCTCTCTCTCTCTCTCTAGGTCCCCACCCTCTCGCGCTCTCTCTCTCTCTCTCTCTAGGTCCCCGCCCTCTCGCTCTCTCTCTCTCTCGGTCCCCGCCCTCTTGTGCTCTCTCTCTCTCTCTCTCGAGGTCCCTGCCGTCTCACGCTCTCTCTCTCTCGGTCCCCACCCTCTCGCGCTCTCTCTCCCTCGCTCTCTCGCTCCCTCTCCCTAGGTCCCCGCCCTCTCGCGCTCTCTCTCTCTAGGTCCCCGCCCTCTCGCTCTCCCTCTCGGTCCCCGCCCTTTCGCGCTCTCTCTCTCTCTCTAGGTCCCTGCCCTCTTGCGCTCTCTCTCTCTCTCTCGGTCCGCACCCTCTCGCGCTCTCTCTCCAGGTCCCCACCCTCTCGCGCTCTCTCTCTCTCTCTAGGTCCCCACCCTATCGCGCTCTCTCTCTCTCTAGGTCCCCACCCTCTCGCGCTCTCTCTCTCTCTCTCTCTCTCTCGGTCCCCGCCCTCTTGCGCTCTCTCTCTCTCTCTCTCGAGGTCCCTGCCGTCTCGCGCTCTCTCTCTCTCTAGGTCCCCACCCTCTCACGCTCTCTCTCTCTCTCTCTAGGTCCCCACCCTCTCGCGCTCTCTCTCTCTCTGGGACCGCACCCTCTCGCGCTCTCTCTCTCTAGGTCCCCGCCCTCTCACCCTCTCTCTCTCTCTCTAGGTCCCCACCCCCTCACGTTCTCTCTCTTTCTCTCTCTAGGTCCCCGCCCTTTCGCGCTCTCTCTCTCTCTAGGTCCCCGCCTTCTCGCACGCTATCTCTCTCTCTCTCAGGGTCCCCAACCTCTCGCGCTCTCTCTCTCTCTCTCTCTCTATGTCCCCGCCCTCTCACTCTCTCTCTAGGTCCCCGCCCTCTCGCGCTCTCTTTCTCTCTCTCTCTCTCGGTCCCCGCCCTCTCGCGCTCCCTCTCTCTCGCTCTCTCTCTCTCTCTAGGTCCCGGCACACTCTCTCTCTCTCTCTCGGTCCCCACCCTCTCTCTCCAGGTCCCCGCCCTCTCGCGCTCTCTCTCTCTCTCCTCTCTCTGGGTCCCCGCCCTCTCGCGCTGTCTCTCTCTCTCTTGGTACCCGCCCTCTCTTTCTCTCGGTCCCCGCCCTGTCGCGCTCTCTCTCTCTCTCGCTCTCTGGGTCCCCTCCCTCTCGTGCTCTAGGTCCCCACCCTCTCGCGCGCTCTCTCTCTCTCTCTAGGTCCCTGCCCTCTCGTGCTCTCTCTCTCTCTCTCTCTAGGTCCCCACCCTCTCTCTCTAGGTCCCTGCCCTCTCACGCTCTCTCTCTCTCTCTCTCTAGGTCCCTGCCCTCTCGCGCTCTCTCTCTCTCTCTCTCTCTCTCTAGGTCCCCGCCCTCTCTCTCTCTCTCTTGGTCCCCGCCCTCTCGCACTCTCTCTCGGTCCCCGCCCTCTCGCACTCTCTCTCGGTCCCCGCCCTCTCTCTCCCTCTCTCTTTAGGTTCCCCCCTCTCGCGCTCTCTCTCTCCTCTCTCTGGGTCCCCGCCCTCTCGCGCTGTCTCTCTCTCTCTCGGTACCCGCCCTCTCTCTCTTTCTCTTGGTCTCTGCCCTCTCGCGCTCTCTCTCTCTCTCTCTCTCTAGGTTCTCGCGCTCTCTCTCTCTCTAGGTCCCACCCTCTCATGCTCTCTCTCGGTCCCCGCCCTCTCGCGCTATCTCTCTCTCTCTTTAGGTTCTCCCCTCTCGTTCTCTCTCTCTCCTCTCTCTAGGTCCCCGCCCTCTCGCGCTCTCTCTCTCTCGGTACCCGCTCTCTCTCTCTCTCTCTCGGTCCCCGCCCTGTCGCGCTCTCTCTCTCTCTCTAGGTCCCCGCCCTCTCGCGCTCTCTCTCTCTCTAGGTCCCCGCCCTCTCGCCCGCTCTCTCTCTCTCTCCCTCTAGGTCCTCGCGCTCTCTCTCTCTCTCTCTCTCGGTCCCTGCCCTCTCGCTCTCTCGGTCCCCGCCCTCTCATGCTCTCTCTCTCTCTCCCTCTAGGTCCCCGCCCTCTCGCGCTCTCTCTCTCTAGGTCCCCACCCTCTCGCGCTCTCTCTCTTTCGCTCTCTCTCTCTCTCTCGGTCCCCGCCCTCTCCCGCTCTCTCTTTCTCGCTCTCTCTCTCTCTCTCCCTAGGTCCTCGCGCTCTCTCTCTCTAGGTCCCCGCCCTCTCGCTCTCCCTCTCTCTCGCTCTCTCTCTCTCGGTCCACGCCCTCTCGCGCTCTCTCTCTCCAGGTCTCCGCCCTTTCGTGCTCTCTCTCTCTCTGTAGGTCCCTGCCCTCTCGCGCTCTCTCTCTCTCTCTCTCTCTAGGTCCCCGCCCTCTCGCGCTCTCTCTCTCTCTCTCGAGGTCCCCGCCCTTTTGCGCTCTCTCTCTCTCTCTCTCGAGGTCCCTGCCCTCTCGTGCTCTCTCTCTCCATAGGTCCTCGCCCTCTCGCGCTCCCTCTTTTTCGCTCTCTCTCTCTCTCTCCCTCGGTCCCCGCCTTCTCGCGCTCTCTCTCTCCAAGGGTCCCCGCCCTCTCGCGCTCTCTCTCTCCATAGGTCCTCGCCCTCTCGCGCTCCCTCTTTTTCGCTCTCTCTCTCTCCCTAGGTCCCCGCCCTCTCGCACTCTCTCCATAGGTCCTCGCCCTCTCGCGCTCCCTCTTTTTCGCTCTCTCTCTCTCTCTCTCCCTCGGGCCCCGCCCTCTCGCTCTCTCTCTCTCCCTAGGTCCCCGCCCTCTCGCGCTCTCTCTCTCACTCTAGGTCCCCGCCCTCTCGCTCTCCCTCTCTCTCGCTCTCTCTCTCTCTCTCGGTCCACGCCCTCTCGCGCTCTCTCTCTCTCTAGGTCCCCGCCCTTTCGCGCTCCCTCTCTCTCTCTCTGGGTCCCTGCCCTCTCGCGCTCTCTCTCTCTCTCTAGGTCCCCGCCCTCTTGCTCTCCCTCTCTCTCGCTCTCTCTCTCTCGGTCCACGTCCTCTCACGCTCTCTCTCTCTCCAGGTCCCCGCCCTTTCGCGCTCTCTCTCTCTAGGTCCCTGCCCTCTCGCGCTCTATCTCTCTCTCTCTCTCTAGGTCCCCGCCCTCTCGCGCTCTCTCTCTCTCTCTCTTTCGAGGTCCCTGCCCTCTCGCGCTCTCTCTCTCCATAGGTCCTCGCCCTCTCGCGCTCCCTCTCTTTCGCTCTCTCTCTCTCCCTCTCCCTCGGTCCCCGCCCTCTCGCGCTCTCTCTCTCTCTAGGTCCCCGCCCTCTCGCTCTCCCTCTCTCTCGCTCTCTCTCTCTCGGTCCACACCCTCTCGCGCTCTCTCTCTCTCTCGGTCCCCGTCCTTTCGCGCTCTCTCTCTCTCTCAGTCCCCATCCTCACACGCTCTCTCTCTCTCCAGGTCCCCACACTCTCGCGCTCTCTCTCTCTCTAGGTCCTCGCCCTCTCGCGCTCTCTCCCTCTCTCGGTCCCCACCCTCTTGCGCTCTCTCTCTCTCTCTCTCGGTCCCCACCCTCTCGCGCTCTCTCTCTCTCTCTCTCTAGGTCCCCACCTCTCGCGCTCTCTCTCTCTCTCTCTCTCTAGGTCCCCGCCCTCTCGCGCTCTCTCTCTCTCTCTCTCTAGGACCCCGCCTTCTCGCGCTCTCTCTCTCTCTCTCTCTAGGTCCCTGCCCTCTCGCGCTCTCTCTCTCTCAAGGTCCCTGCCCTCTCGCGCTCTGTCTCTCTCTCTCTCTCTTGGTCCCCGCCCTTCCGCGCTCTCTCTCTCTCTAGGTCCCCGCCCTCTTGCGCTCTCTCTCTCTCTCTCTAGGTTCCCGCCCTCTCTCTCCTCTCTCTTGGTACCTGCACTGTCGCGCTCTCTCTCTCACGCGGTCCACGCCCTCTCGCGCTCTCTCTCTCTCTCTCGGACCCCGCCCTCTCGTGCTCCCTCTCTCTCTCTCTCTCGAGGACCCCGCCCTCTCACGCTCTCTCTCTCTCTCGGACCCCGCCCTCTCGTGCTCCCTCTCTCTCTCTCTCTCGAGGACCCCGCCCTCTCGCGCTCGCTCTCTCTCCAGGTCCCCGCCCTTTCGTGCTCCCTCTCTCTCTCTCTCTCGAGGACCCCGCCCTCTCGCGCTCTCTCTCTCTCTCGGACCCCGCCCTCTCGTGCTCCCTCTCTCTCTCTCTCACGCGGTCCACGCCCTCTCGCGCTCTCTCTCTCTCTCGGACCCTGCCCTCTCGTGCTCCCTCTCTCTCTCTCGGACCCCGCCCTCTCGTGCTCCCTCTCCCTCTCTCTCTCTCGGTCCCTGCCCTCTCGCGCTCTCTCTCTCTCCAGGTCCCCGCCCTTTCGTGCTCTCTCTCTCTCGGTCCCTGCCCTCTCGCGCTCTCTCTCTCTCGGTCCCTGCCCTCTCGCGCTCTCTCTCTCTCGGTCCCCACCCTCTCGCGCTCCCTCTCTCTCTCTCTCTCGGTCCCTGCCCTCTCGCGCTCTCTCTCTCTCACTCTAGGTCCCCGCCCTCTCGTGCTCTCTCAGTCTCTCTCTAGGTCCCCGCCCTTTCGCGCTCTCTCTCTCTCTCTCTGAGGTCCCTGCCCTCTCGCGCTCCATCGGTCCTCGCCCTCTCGCGCTCCCTCTCTTTCGCTCTCTCTCTCT
>NW_027594350.1:0-15000 GCF_964213995.1 Mustelus asterias | reverse complement strand
GAGAGAGTGTGTGTGAGAGAGTGTGTAAGAGAGAGAGAGTGTGTGAGAGTGTGTGTGTTTGGGAGAGAGTGTGTGTGTGAGAGAGAGTGAGAGCATGTGAGAGAGAGTGTGTGAGAGAGTGTGAGTGTGTGTGTGAGAGAGAGACTGTGTGTGAGAGAGTGTGTGTGTGAGAGAGAGAGAGTCTGTGTGAGAGACACTGTGTGTGAGAGAGAGTGTGTGTGTGAGAGAGTGTGTGTGTGAGAGAGAGTGTGTGCGTGAGAGAGAGTGTGTGAGAGTGAGAGAGAGTGTGTGTGTGAGAGAGACGTGTGTGTGAGAGAGTGTGTCTGAGAGAGAGAGTGTGTGAGAGACAGAGTGTGTGAGAGAGACAGAGAGTGTGTGAGAGAGAGAGTGTGTGTGTGGGAGTGAGTGTTTTTGGGAGAGAGTGTGTGTGTGAGAGAGAGTGAGAGTGTGTGAGAGAGAGTGTGTGAGAGAGAGAGTGTGAGAGTGTATGTGCGAGAGAGTGTGTGTGTGGGAGAGGCAGTGTCTGTGTGAGAGAGAGTGTATGTGTGAGAGAGTGTGTGTGAGAGAGAGAGTGTGTGTGAGAGAGAGTGTGTGAGAGTGTGTGTGTGAGAGAGACTGTGCGTGTGAGAGAGAGAGTGTGTGTGTGAGACAGAGTTTGTGAGAGAGAGTGTGTGAGAGAGAGAGTGTGTGTGGGAGTGAGTGTGTTTGGGAGAGAGTGTGTGTGTGAGAGAGAGTGAGAGTGTGTGAGAGAGAGAGTGTGAGAGTGTATGTGCGAGAGAGAGGGTGTGTGTGGGAGAGACAGTGTGTGTGTGTGTGTGTTTGTGTGTGAGACCAAAGTGTCTGAGAGCCAGAGTGTGTGTGAGACAGAGAGTGCGTGAGAGAGAGAGTGTGTTTGGGAGAGGGTGTGTTTGGGAGAGTGTGTGTGTGAGAGAGAGTGAGAGTGTGAGAGAGAGTGTGTGAGAGAGAGAGTGTGAGTGTGAGAGAGAGTGTGAGTGTGAGAGAGAGTGTGGGTGTGACAGAGACTGGGTGGGAGAGAGAGATGTGTGTGAGAGAGAGAGTGTGTGTGTGAGAGAGTGGGAGAGAGTGTGTGTGAGAGAGTGGGAGAGAGTGTGTGAGAGAGAGAGTGTGAATGTGTGTGTGAGTGAGAAAGTGTGTGGGTGAGAGAGTGTGTGTGTGAGAGAGACTGTGTGCGTGAGAGAGTGTGTGTGAGAGAGT
Source organism: Mustelus asterias (assembly GCF_964213995.1). NCBI lineage: Eukaryota > Metazoa > Chordata > Chondrichthyes > Carcharhiniformes > Triakidae > Mustelus > Mustelus asterias. The sequence goes on along the minus strand of NW_027594350.1, from coordinate 13,785 downwards.
GTGTGTGAGAGGTAGTGTGTGTGAGAGAGAGAGTGTGTGAGAGAGAGAGAGTGTGTGAGAGAGAGAGTGTGTGTGGGAGTGTGTTTGGGAGAGAGTGTGTGTCAGAGAGAGAGTGTGTGTGGGAGAGACTGTGTGTGTGTCTGTGTGTGTGTGAGAGAGAATGTGTGTGAGAGAGAGTGTGTGTGAGAGAGAGTGTGTGTGTGTGAGAGAGTGTGTGTGTGCGAGAGAGTGTGTGTGTGAAAGAGAGTGTGAGAGAGAGTGTGGGTCTGAGAGAGACTGGGTGTGAGAGAGAGATGTGTGTGAGAGAGAGAGATGTGTGTGAGAGAGAGAGAGTGTGTGAGAGAGAGTGTGAATGTGTGTGTGAGTGAGAAAGTGTGTGGGAGAGAGTGTGTGTGAGAGAGAGAGTGTGTGTCAGAGATTGAGTGTGTGAGAGAGAGTGTGTGTGTGAGAGAGAGAGTGTGTGTGTGTGCGAGAGAAAGCGTGTGTGTGGGAGAGTGTGTGAGAGAGAGTGTGTGTGAGAGAGCGTGTGTGTGAGAGAGAGTGTGGGTGTGAGAGAGACTGGGTGTGAGAGAGAGATGTGTGTGAGAGAGAGAGTGTGTGAGAGAGAGAGTGTGAATGTGTGTGTGAGTAAGAAAGTGTGTGAGAGAGAGAGTGTGTGAGAGAGAGAGTGTGTGAGAGAGAGAGTGTGTGAGAGAGAGAGTGTGTGAGAGAGAGAGTGTGTGAGAGAGAGAGTGTGCGTGTGAGAGAGAGAGTGCGCGTGTGAGAGAGAGTGTGTGTGAGTGTGTTTGGGAGAGAGTGTGTGTGGAAGAGAGAGTGAGAGTGTGAGAGCGAGAGAGTGTGAGAGAGAGTGAGTGTGTGTGTGAGAGAGAGAGTGTGTGAGAGTATGTGTGAGCGAGAGAGTGTGTGAGAGAGAGAGAGTGTGTGTGTGTGTGAGAGAGAGAGTGTGTGTAGGAAAGGCAGTGTGTGTGTGTGTGAGAGAGAGAGAGTGTGAGAGTGTGTGTGAGCGAGAGAGTGTGTGAGAGAGAGAGTGTGTGTGTGTGTGAGAGAGAGAGTGTGTGTGGGAGTGTGTGAGGGTGAGAGTGTGTGTGAGAGAGAGAGAATGTGTGTGTGAGAGAGTTTGTGTGAGAGAGAGAGTGTGTCTAAGAGAGAGTGTATGTGAGAAAGTGTGTGTGTGAGAGAGAAAGTGTGTGTGTGTGGGAGCGTGTGAGTGAGAGAGCGTGTGTGTGTGTGAGAGAGTGTGTGTGTGAGAGAGTGTGAGTGAGGGAGAGAGTGTGTGAGAGAGAGTATGTGAGAGAGAGTGTGTGAGAGAGAGTGTGTGAGAGAGAGAGTGTGTGAGGGAGAGTGTGTGTGAAAGAGAGTGTGTGTGAGAGAGAAAGATAGATGGTGTGAGAGAGAGAGTGTGTGTCAGAGATTGAGAGTGTGAGAGAGAGTGTGTGTGTGAGAGAGAGAGTGTGTGTGCGAGAGAAAGCGTGTGTGTGGGAGAGTGTGTGCGAGAGAGTGTGTGTGAGAGAGCGTGTGTGTGAGAGAGCGTGTGTGTGAGAGAGAGAGTGTGTGTGTGTGCGAGAGAAAGCGTGTGTGTGGGAGAGTGTGTGAGAGAGAGTGTGTGTGTGGGAGCGTGTGAGTGAGAGAGCGTGTGTGTGTGTGAGAGAGTGTGTGCGTGAGAGAGTGTGAGTGAGAGTGAGGGAGAGAGTGTGTGAGAGAGAGTGTGTGAGAGAGAGTGTGTGAGAGAGAGTGTGTGAGAGAGTGTGAGTGTGTGTGGGAGAGAGAGAGTGTGTGTGGGAGAGAGAGTGTGAGTGTGTGTGAGAGAGAGAGAGTGTGTGGGAGAGAGGGTGTGTGAGAGAGAGTGTGTGTGTGAGAGAGAGTGTATGAGAGAGAGAGTGTGTGTGATAGAGGGTGTGTGTGAGAGAGAGTGTGTGAGAGAGAGAGAGTGTGTGAGAGAGAGTGTGTGAGGGAGAGAGAGTATGAGAGTGTGTGAGAGAGAGAGTGTGTGTGGGGGTGTGTGAGCGTGAGAGTGTGTGTGAGAGAGAGAGATAATGTGTGTGTGAGAGAGAGTGTGTCTAAGAGAGAGTGTATGTGAGAAGGTGTGTGTGTGAGAGAGAAAGTGTGTGTGTGGGAGCGTGTGAGTGAGAGAGCGTGTGTGTGTGTGAGAGAGTGTGTGTGTGTGAGAGAGTGTGAGTGAGAGTGAGGGAGAGAGTGTGTGAGAGAGAGTGTGTGAGAGAGAGTGTGTGAGAGAGAGTGTGTGAGAGAGAGTGTGAGTGTGTGTGAGAGAGAGAGACAGTGTGTGTGGGAGAGAGAGAGTGTGTGTGGGAGAGAGAGTGTGAGTGTGTGTGAGAGAGAGAGTGTGTGTGGGGAGAGGGTGTGTGAGAGAGAGTGTGTGTGTGAGAGAGCGTGTGTGTGAGAGAGCGTGTGTGTGAGAGAGCGTGTGTGTGAGAGAGAGAGTGTGTGTGTGTGCGAGAGAAAGCGTGTGTGTGGGAGAGTGTGTGAGAGAGAGTGTGTGTGTGGGAGCGTGTGAGTGAGAGAGCGTGTGTGTGTGTGAGGAGAGTGTGTGTGTGAGAGAGTGTGAGTGAGAGTGAGGGAGAGAGTGTGTGAGAGAGAGTGTGTGAGAGACAGTGTGTGAGAGAGAGTGTGTGAGAGAGTGTGAGTGTGTGTGGGAGAGAGAGAGTGTGTGTGGGAGAGAGAGTGTGAGTGTGTGTGAGAGAGAGAGAGTGTGTGTGGGAGAGAGGGTGTGTGAGAGAGAGTGTGTGTGTGAGAGAGAGTGTATGAGAGAGAGAGTGTGTGTGATAGAGGGTGTGTGTGAGAGAGAGTGTGTGAGAGAGAGAGAGTGTGTGAGAGAGAGTGTGTGAGGGAGAGAGAGTATGAGAGTGTGTGAGAGAGAGAGTGTGTGTGGGAGTGTGTGAGGGTGAGAGTGTGTGTGAGAGAGAGAGATAATGTGTGTGTGAGAGAGAGTGTGTCTAAGAGAGAGTGTATGTGAGAAGGTGTGTGTGTGAGAGAGAAAGTGTGTGTGTGTGGGAGCGTGTGAGTGAGAGAGCGTGTGCGTGTGTGAGAGAGTGTGTGTGTGTGAGAGAGAGTGAGGAGAGAGTGTGTGAGAGAGAGTGTGTGAGAGAGAGTGTGTGAGAGAGAGTGTGTGAGAGAGTGAGTGTGAGTGTGTGTGAGAGAGAGAGAGTGTGTGTGGGAGAGAGAGTGTGAGTGTGTGTGAGAGAGAGAGTGTGTGTGGGAGAGAGGGTGTGTGAGAGAGAGTGTGTGTGTGAGAGAGAGTGTGTGTGATAGAGGGTGTGTGTGAGAGAGAGTGTGTGAGAGAGAGAGAGTGTGTGAGAGAGAGTGTGTGAGGGAGAGAGAGTATGAGAGTGTGTGAGAGAGAGAGTGTGTGTGGGAGTGTGTGAGGGTGAGAGTGTGTGTGAGAGAGAGATAATGTGTGTGTGAGAGAGTTTGTGTGAGAGAGAGAGTGTGTCTAAGAGAGAGTGTATGTGAGAAGGTGGTGTGTGAGAGAGAAAGTGTGTGTGTGTGGGAGCGTGTGAGTGAGAGAGCGTGTGGTGTGTGAGAGAGTGTGTGTGTGAGAGAGAGTGTGTGAGAGAGAGTGTGTGAGAGAGAGAGTGTGAGAGAGAGAGTGTGTGTGAGAGAGAGAGTGTGAGGGAGAGAGAGTGTGAGTGTGAGAGAGTGTGTGTGTGAAAGAGAGGGTGTGAGAGAGAGAGAGAGTGTGTGTGGGAGAGAGAGTGTGAGTGTGTGTGAGAGAGAGAGAGAGTGTGTGTGTGATAGAGGGTGTGTGAGAGAGAGTGTGTGTGTGAGAGAGAGTGTATGAGAGAGAGTGTGTGTGATAGAGGGTGTGTGAGAGAGAGTGTGTGGAGAGAGAGAGAGTGTGTGAGAGAGAGTGTGTGAGGGAGAGAGAGTATGAGAGTGTGTGAGAGAGTGAGTGTGAGAGAGAGTGTGGGTGTGAGAGGTGTGTGTGTGAGAGAGTGTGAGTGAGAGTGAGGGGAGAGAGTGTGTGAGAGAGAGTGTGTGAGAAGAGAGTGTGTGAGAGAGAGTGTGAGAGAGGTGTGAGAGAGAGAGTGTGAGAGTGTGTGTGAGAGAGAGTTGTGAGGGGAGAGAGGGTGTGAGTGTGAGAGTGTGTGTGTGTGAAGAGAGGGGTGTGAGAGAGAGAGACAGTGTGTGTGGGGAGAGAAGAGTGTGTGTGGGAGGAGAGTGTGAGTGTGTGTGAGAGGAGAGAGGTGTGTGTGGGAGAGAGGGTGTGTGAGAGAGAGTGTGTGTGTGAGAGAGAGTGTATGAGAGAGAGAGTGCGTGTGAGAGAGAGTGTGTGTGAGTGTGTTTGGGAGAGAGTGTGTGTGGAAGAGAGAGTGAGAGTGTGAGAGCGAGAGAGTGTGAGAGAGAGTGAGTGTGTGTGTGAGAGAGAGAGTGTGTGAGAGTGTGTGTGAGCGAGAGAGAGTGTGAGAGAGAGGAGTGTGTGTGTGTGAGAGAGAGAGTGTGTGTAGGAAAGGCAGTGTGTGTGTGTGTGAGAGAGAGAGAGTGTGAGAGTTGTGTGAGCGAGAGAGTGTGTGAGAAGAGAGTGTGTGTGTGTGAGAGAGTGAGTGTGTGTGGGAGTGTGTGAGGGTGAGAGTGTTTGTGAGAGAGAGAGAATGTGTGTGTGAGAGAGTTTGTGTGAGAGAGAGAGAGTGTGTCGAAGAGAGAGTGTATGTGAGAAAGTGTGTGTGTGAGAGAGAAAGTGTGTGTGTGAGAGCGTGTGAGAGTGAGAGAGCGTGTGTGTGTGAGAGAGTGTGTGTGAGAGAGTGTGAGTGAGAGTGAGGGAGAGAGTGTGTGAGAGAGAGTGTGTTAGAGAGAGAGTGTGAGAGAGAGAGTGTGTGAGAGTGTGTGTGAGAGAGAGAGTGTGAGGGAGAGAGAGAATGTGAGAGAGAGTGTGTGTGAGAGAGAGAGAGTGTGTGTGTGGGAGAGAGAGTGTGAATGTGTGTGAGAGAGAGAGAGTGTGTGTGGGAGAGAGGGTGTGTGAGAGAGAGTGTGTGTGTGAGAGAGAGTGTATGAGAGAGTGTGTGTGATAGAGGGTGTGTGTGAGAGAGAGTGTTTGAGAGAGAGGAGAGTGTGTGAGAGAGAGTGTGTGAGGGAGAGAGAGTATGAGAGTGTGTGAGAGAGTGTGAGGTGTGAGAGAGAGTGTGGGTGTGAGAGAGAGGTGTGTGTGAGAGAGTGCGTGTGTGACAGAGAGTGTGTGTGTGAGAGAGAGTGTGTGTGTGAGAGAGAGAGTGTATGAGAGAGAAAAGAGTGTGTGTGTGAGAGAGAGAGTGTGTGAGGGAGAGTGTGTGTGAGGGGGAGAGTGTGAGAGAGAGAGGGTGTGTGAGAGAGAGAGTGTGTGAGAGAGAGTGTGTGAGAGAGAGAGAGAGAGAGTGTGTGAGAGTGTATGTGAGAGAGAGTGTGTATGTGAGAGAGCGTGTGGGTGCGAGAGTGTGGGTGTGAGAGAAAGTGTGTGTGTGAGAGAGAGTGTGTGTGAGAGAGAGTGTGTGTGTGAGAGAGAGAGTGTGTGTGAGAGAGTGTGTGAGAGAGAGAGTGTGTGTGAGAGGGAGAGTGTGTGTGAGAGAGAGAGTGTGAGAGAGAGAGAGTGTGTGAGAGTGTGTGTGTTTGGGAGAGAGTGTGTGTGTGAGAGAGAGTGAGAGCATGTGAGAGAGAGTGTGTGAGAGAGTTTGAGAGTGTGTGTGTGAGAGAGAGTGTGTGTGGGAGAGAGAGTGTGTGTGAGAGAGAGAGTGTGTGTGAGAGAGAGTGTGTGTGAGAGAGTGTGTAAGAGAGAGAGAGTGTGTGAGAGTGTGTGTGTTTGGGAGAGAGTGTGTGTGTGAGAGAGAGTGAGAGCATGTGAGAGAGAGTGTGTGAGAGAGTTTGAGAGTGTGTGTGTGAGAGAGAGTGTGTGTGGGAGAGAGAGTGTGTGAGAGAGAGAGAGTCTGTGTGAGAGACACTGTGTGTGAGAGAGAGTGTGTGTGTGTGAGAGAGTGTGTGCGTGAGAGAGAGTGTGTGAGAGTGAGAGAGAGTGTGTGTGTGAGAGAGACGTGTGTGTGAGAGAGTGTGTCTGAGAGAGAGAGTGTGTGAGAGACAGAGTGTGTGAGAGAGACAGAGAGTGTGTGAGAGAGAGAGTGTGTGTGTGGGAGTGAGTGTTTTTGGGAGAGAGTGTGTGTGTGAGAGAGAGTGAGAGTGTGTGAGAGAGAGTGTGTGAGAGAGAGAGTGTGAGAGTGTATGTGCGAGAGAGTGTGTGTGTGGGAGAGGCAGTGTCTGTGTGAGAGAGAGTGTATGTGTGAGAGAGTGTGTGTGAGAGAGAGAGTGTGTGTGAGAGAGAGTGTGTGAGAGTGTGTGTGTGAGAGAGACTGTGCGTGTGAGAGAGAGAGTGTGTGTGTGAGACAGAGTTTGTGAGAGAGAGTGTGTGAGAGAGAGAGTGTGTGTGGGAGTGAGTGTGTTTGGGAGAGAGTGTGTGTGTGAGAGAGAGTGAGAGTGTGTGAGAGAGAGAGTGTGAGAGTGTATGTGCGAGAGAGAGGGTGTGTGTGGGAGAGACAGTGTGTGTGTGTGTGTGTTTGTGTGTGAGACCAAAGTGTCTGAGAGCCAGAGTGTGTGTGAGACAGAGAGTGCGTGAGAGAGAGAGTGTGTTTGGGAGAGGGTGTGTTTGGGAGAGTGTGTGTGTGTGAGAGAGAGTGAGAGTGTGAGAGAGAGTGTGTGAGAGAGAGAGTGTGAGTGTGAGAGAGAGTGTGAGTGTGAGAGAGAGTGTGGGTGTGACAGAGACTGGGTGGGAGAGAGAGATGTGTGTGAGAGAGAGAGTGTGTGTGTGAGAGAGTGGGAGAGAGTGTGTGTGAGAGAGTGGGAGAGAGTGTGTGAGAGAGAGAGTGTGAATGTGTGTGTGAGTGAGAAAGTGTGTGGGTGAGAGAGTGTGTGTGTGAGAGAGACTGTGTGCGTGAGAGAGTGTGTGTGAGAGAGTGTGTGTGAGAGGTAGTGTGTGTGAGAGAGAGAGTGTGTGAGAGAGAGAGAGTGTGTGAGAGAGAGAGTGTGTGTGGGAGTGTGTTTGGGAGAGAGTGTGTGTCAGAGAGAGAGTGTGTGTGGGAGAGACTGTGTGTGTGTCTGTGTGTGTGTGAGCGAGAATGTGTGTGAGAGAGAGTGTGTGTGAGAGAGAGAGTGTGCGTGTGAGAGAGAGAGTGCGCGTGTGAGAGAGAGTGTGTGTGAGTGTGTTTGGGAGAGAGTGTGTGTGGAAGAGAGAGTGAGAGTGTGAGAGCGAGAGAGTGTGAGAGAGAGTGAGTGTGTGTGTGAGAGAGAGAGTGTGTGAGAGTATGTGTGAGCGAGAGAGTGTGTGAGAGAGAGAGAGTGTGTGTGTGTGTGAGAGAGAGAGTGTGTGTAGGAAAGGCAGTGTGTGTGTGTGTGAGAGAGAGAGAGTGTGAGAGTGAGAGAGTGTGTGAGAGAGAGAGTGTGTGTGTGTGTGAGAGAGAGAGTGTGTGTGGGAGTGTGTGAGGGTGAGAGTGTGTGTGAGAGAGAGAGAATGTGTGTGTGAGAGAGTTTGTGTGAGAGAGAGAGTGTGTCTAAGAGAGAGTGTATGTGAGAAAGTGTGTGTGTGAGAGAGAAAGTGTGTGTGTGTGGGAGCGTGTGAGTGAGAGAGCGTGTGTGTGTGTGAGAGAGTGTGTGTGTGAGAGAGTGTGAGTGAGGGAGAGAGTGTGTGAGAGAGAGTATGTGAGAGAGAGTGTGTGAGAGAGAGTGTGTGAGAGAGAGAGTGTGTGAGGGAGAGTGTGTGTGAAAGAGAGTGTGTGTGAGAGAGAAAGATAGATGGTGTGAGAGAGAGAGTGTGTGTCAGAGATTGAGAGTGTGAGAGAGAGTGTGTGTGTGAGAGAGAGAGTGTGTGTGCGAGAGAAAGCGTGTGTGTGGGAGAGTGTGTGCGAGAGAGTGTGTGTGAGAGAGCGTGTGTGTGAGAGAGCGTGTGTGTGAGAGAGAGAGTGTGTGTGTGTGCGAGAGAAAGCGTGTGTGTGGGAGAGTGTGTGAGAGAGAGTGTGTGTGTGGGAGCGTGTGAGTGAGAGAGCGTGTGTGTGTGTGAGAGAGTGTGTGCGTGAGAGAGTGTGAGTGAGAGTGAGGGAGAGAGTGTGTGAGAGAGAGTGTGTGAGAGAGAGTGTGTGAGAGAGAGTGTGTGAGAGAGTGTGAGTGTGTGTGGGAGAGAGAGAGTGTGTGTGGGAGAGAGAGTGTGAGTGTGTGTGAGAGAGAGAGAGTGTGTGGGAGAGAGGGTGTGTGAGAGAGAGTGTGTGTGTGAGAGAGAGTGTATGAGAGAGAGAGTGTGTGTGATAGAGGGTGTGTGTGAGAGAGAGTGTGTGAGAGAGAGAGAGTGTGTGAGAGAGAGTGTGTGAGGGAGAGAGAGTATGAGAGTGTGTGAGAGAGAGAGTGTGTGTGGGGGTGTGTGAGCGTGAGAGTGTGTGTGAGAGAGAGAGATAATGTGTGTGTGAGAGAGAGTGTGTCTAAGAGAGAGTGTATGTGAGAAGGTGTGTGTGTGAGAGAGAAAGTGTGTGTGTGGGAGCGTGTGAGTGAGAGAGCGTGTGTGTGTGTGAGAGAGTGTGTGTGTGTGAGAGAGTGTGAGTGAGAGTGAGGGAGAGAGTGTGTGAGAGAGAGTGTGTGAGAGAGAGTGTGTGAGAGAGAGTGTGTGAGAGAGAGTGTGAGTGTGTGTGAGAGAGAGAGACAGTGTGTGTGGGAGAGAGAGAGTGTGTGTGGGAGAGAGAGTGTGAGTGTGTGTGAGAGAGAGAGTGTGTGTGGGAGAGAGGGTGTGTGAGAGAGAGTGTGTGTGTGAGAGCGTGTGTGTGAGAGAGCGTGTGTGTGAGAGAGAGAGTGTGTGTGTGTGCGAGAGAAAGCGTGTGTGTGGGAGAGTGTGTGAGAGAGAGTGTGTGTGTGGGAGCGTGTGAGTGAGAGAGCGTGTGTGTGTGTGAGAGAGTGTGTGTGTGAGAGAGTGTGAGTGAGAGTGAGGGAGAGAGTGTGTGAGAGAGAGTGTGTGAGAGAGAGTGTGTGAGAGAGAGTGTGTGAGAGAGTGTGAGTGTGTGTGGGAGAGAGAGAGTGTGTGTGGGAGAGAGAGTGTGAGTGTGTGTGAGAGAGAGAGAGTGTGTGTGGGAGAGAGGGTGTGTGAGAGAGAGTGTGTGTGTGAGAGAGAGTGTATGAGAGAGAGAGTGTGTGTGATAGAGGGTGTGTGTGAGAGAGAGTGTGTGAGAGAGAGAGAGTGTGTGAGAGAGAGTGTGTGAGGGAGAGAGAGTATGAGAGTGTGTGAGAGAGAGAGTGTGTGTGGGAGTGTGTGAGGGTGAGAGTGTGTGTGAGAGAGAGAGATAATGTGTGTGTGAGAGAGAGTGTGTCTAAGAGAGAGTGTATGTGAGAAGGTGTGTGTGTGAGAGAGAAAGTGTGTGTGTGTGGGAGCGTGTGAGTGAGAGAGCGTGTGTGTGTGTGAGAGAGTGTGTGTGTGTGAGAGAGTGTGAGTGAGAGTGAGGGAGAGAGTGTGTGAGAGAGAGTGTGTGAGAGAGAGTGTGTGAGAGAGAGTGTGTGAGAGAGAGTGTGAGTGTGTGTGAGAGAGAGAGACAGTGTGTGTGGGAGAGAGAGAGTGTGTGTGGGAGAGAGAGTGTGAGTGAGAGAGAGAGTGTGTGTGGGAGAGAGGGTGTGTGAGAGAGAGTGTGTGTGTGAGAGAGAGTGTGTGTGATAGAGGGTGTGTGTGAGAGAGAGTGTGTGAGAGAGAGAGAGTGTGTGAGAGAGAGTGTGTGAGGGAGAGAGAGTATGAGAGGGAGAGAGAGTATGAGAGTGTGTGAGAGAGAGAGTGTGTGTGGGAGTGTGTGAGGGTGAGAGTGTGTGTGAGAGAGAGATAATGTGTGTGTGAGAGAGTTTGTGTGAGAGAGAGAGTGTGTCTAAGAGAGAGTGTATGTGAGAAGGTGTGTGTGTGAGAGAGAAAGTGTGTGTGTGTGGGAGCGTGTGAGTGAGAGAGCGTGTGTGTGTGTGAGAGAGTGTGTGTGTGAGAGAGAGTGTGTGAGAGAGAGTGTGTGAGAGAGAGAGTGTGAGAGAGAGAGTGTGTGTGAGAGAGAGAGTGTGAGGGAGAGAGAGTGTGAGTGTGAGAGAGTGTGTGTGTGAAAGAGAGGGTGTGAGAGAGAGAGAGTGTGTGTGGGAGAGAGAGTGTGAGTGTGTGTGAGAGAGAGAGAGTGTGTGTGGGAGAGAGGGTGTGTGAGAGAGAGTGTGTGTGTGAGAGAGAGTGTATGAGAGAGAGAGTGTGTGTGATAGAGGGTGTGTGAGAGAGAGTGTGTGAGAGAGAGAGAGTGTGTGAGAGAGAGTGTGTGAGGGAGAGAGAGTATGAGAGTGTGTGAGAGAGTGTGAGTGTGAGAGAGAGTGTGGGTGTGAGAGAGTGTGTGTGTGAGAGAGTGTGAGTGAGAGTGAGGGAGAGAGTGTGTGAGAGAGAGTGTGTGAGAGAGAGTGTGTGAGAGAGAGTGTGTGAGAGAGAGAGTGTGAGAGAGAGAGTGTGAGAGTGTGTGTGAGAGAGAGAGTGTGAGAGAGAGAGAGTGTGAGGGAGAGAGAGTGTGAGTGTGAGAGAGTGTGTGTGTGAAAGAGAGGGTGTGAGAGAGAGAGACAGTGTGTGTGGGAGAGAGAGAGTGTGTGTGGGAGAGAGAGTGTGAGTGTGTGTGAGAGAGAGAGAGTGTGTGTGGGAGAGAGGGTGTGTGAGAGAGAGTGTGTGTGTGAGAGAGAGTGTATGAGAGAGAGAGTGTGTGTGATAGAGGGTGTGTGTGAGAGAGAGTGTGTGAGAGAGAGAGAGTGTGTGAGAGAGAGTGTGTGAGGGAGAGAGAGTATGAGAGTGTGTGAGAGAGTGTGAGTGTGAGAGAGAGTGTGGGTGTGAGAGAGAGTGTGTGTGAGAGAGTGCGTGTGTGAGAGAGAGTGTGTGTGAGAGAGAGTGTGTGTGTGAGAGAGAGAGTGTATGAGAGAGAAAGAGTGTGTGTGTGAGAGAGAGAGTGTGTGAGGGAGAGTGTGTGTGAGAGGGAGGGTGTGAGAGAGAGAGGGTGTGTGAGAGAGAGAGTGTGTGAGAGAAAGTGTGTGAGAGAGAGAGAGTGTGTGAGAGTGTATGTGAGAGAGAGTGTGTATGTGAGAGAGCGTGTGAGTGCGAGAGTGTGGGTCTGAGAGAGAGTGTGTGTGTGAGAGAGAGTGTGTGTGTGAGAGAGAGTGTGTGTGGGAGAGAGAGAGTGTGTGTGAGAGAGTGTGTGAGAGAGAGAGTGTGTGTGAGAGAGAGAGTGTGTGAGAAAGAGAGTGTGAGTGTGAGAGAGAGTGTGGGTGTGAGAGAGACTGGGTGTGAGAGAGAGATGTGTGTGAGAGAGAGAGTGTGTGTGAGAGAGAGAGTGTGAATGTGTGTGTGAGTGAGGAAGTGTGTGGGAGAGAGTGTGTGTGAGAGAGAGAGTGTGTGTGCGAGAGAGAGTGTGTGAGAGAGAGAGTGTGTGAGAGAGAGAGTGTGTGTGTGAGAGAGAGTGCGTGTGAGAGAGAGTGTGTGTGTGTGTGTTTGGGAGAGAGTGTGTGTGGAAGAGAGAGTGAGAGTGGGAGAGCGAGAGAGTGTGAGAGAGAGTGAGTGTGTGTGTGAGAGAGAGAGTGTGTGAGGGAGAGTGTGTGTGAGAGAGAGTGTGTGTGAGAGAGAAAGATAGATGGTGTGAGAGAGAGTGTGTGTCAGAGATAGAGTGTGTGAGAGAGAGTGTGTGTGAGAGAGAGAGTGTGTGTGTGTGCGAGAGAAAGCGTGTGTGTGGGAGAGTGTGTGAGAGAGAGTGTGTGTGAGAGAGCGTGTGTGTGAGAGAGAGAGTGTGTGTGAGAGAGAGAGTGTGAATGTGTGTGTGAGTGAGAAAGTGTGTGGGAGAGAGTGTGTGTGAGAGAGAGAGTGTGTGAGAGAGAGAGTGTGTGAGAGAGAGAGTGTGTGTGTGCGAGAGAAAGCGTGTGTGTGGGAGAGTGTGTGTGAGAGAGAGTGTGTGTGAGAGATCGTGTGTGAGAGAGAGTGTGGGTGTGAGAGAGACTGTGTGTGAGAGAGAGAGTGTGTGAGAGAGAGAGTGTGAATGTGTGTGTGAGTGAGAAAGTGTGTGGGAGAGAGTGTGTGTGAGAGAGAGAGTGTGTGAGAGAGAGAGTGTGTGAGAGAGAGAGTGTGTGAGAGAGAGAGTGTGTGAGAGAGAGAGTGTTTGAGAGAGAGAGTGTGTGTGTGAGAGAGAGTGCGTGTGAGAGAGAGTGTGTGAGTGTGTTTGGGAGAGAGTGTGTGTGGAAGAGAGAGTGAGGAGTGTGAGAGCGAGAGAGTGTGAGAGAGAGTGAGTGTGTGTGTGAGAGAGAGAGTGTGTGAGAGTGTGTGTGAGCGAGAGAGTGTGTGTGAGAGAGAGAGTGTGTGTGTGTGTGAGAGAGAGAGTGTGTGTAGGAAAGGCAGTGTGTGTGTGTGTGAGAGAGAGAGAGTGTGAGAGTGTGTGTGAGAGAGAGAGAGTGTGTGTGTATGTGAGAGAGAGAGTGTGTGTGGGAGTGTGTGAGGGTGAGAGTGTGTGTGAGAGAGAGAGAATGTGTGTGTGAGAGAGTTTGTGTGAGAGAGAGAGTGTGTCTAAGAGAGAGTGTATGTGAGAAAGTGTGTGTGTGAGAGAGAAAGTGTGTGTGTGAGAGCGTGTGAGTGAGAGAGCGTGTGTGTGTGAGAGAGTGTGTGTGTGAGAGAGTGTGAGTGAGAGTGAGGGAGAGAGTGTGTGAGAGAGAGTGTGTGAGAGAGAGAGTGTGAGAGAGAGAGTGTGAGAGAGAGTGTGTGAGAGTGTGTGTGAGAGAGAGAGTGTGAGGGAGAGAGAGTGTGAGTGTGAGAGAGTGTGTGTGTGAAAGAGAGGGTGTGAGAGAGAGAGAGAATGTGAGAGAGAGTGTGAGAGAGAGAGAGAGAGTGTGTGTGGGAGAGAGAGTGTGAATGTGTGTGTGAGAGAGAGAGTGTGTGTGGGAGAGAGGGTGTGTGAGAGCGAGTGTGTGTGTGAGAGAGAGTGTATGAGAGAGTGTGTGTGATAGAGGGTGTGTGTGAGAGAGAGTGTTTGAGAGAGAGAGTGTGTGAGAGAGAGTGTGTGAGGGAGAGAGAGTTTGAGAGTGTGTGAGAGAGTGTGAGTGTGAGAGAGACTGTGTGCGTGAGAGAGTGTGTGTGAGAGAGAGAGTGTGTGTGAGAGGTAGTGTGTGAGAGAGAGAGAGTGTGTGAGAGAGAGAGTGTGTGTGCGAGTGTGTTTGGGAGAGAGTGTGTGTCAGAGAGAGAGTGTGTGTGGGAGAGACTGTGTGTGTGTCTGTGTGTGTGTGAGAGAGAGTGTGTGTGAGAGAGAGTGTGTGTGTGCGAGAGAGTGTGTGTGTGCGAGAGAGTGTGTGTGTGAGAGAGAGTGTGTGAGAAAGAGAGTGTGAGTGTGAGAGAGAGTGTGGGTCTGAGAGAGACTGGGTGTGAGAGAGAGATGTGTGTGAGAGAGAGAGTGTGTGAGAGAGAGAGTGTGAATGTGTGTGTGAGTGAGAAAGAGTGTACACACACATTCACACTCTCTCACACCCACACTCTCTCTCACACACACTCTCTCTCTCTCACACACTCTCTCCCACTCTCTCACACACACACTCTCTCTCTCACACACACATCTCTCTCTCCCACCCAGTCTCTGTCACACCCACACTCTCTCTCACACTCACACTCTCTCTCACACTCACACTCTCTCTCTCACACACTCTCTCTCACACTCTCACTCTCTCTCACACACACACTCTCTCCCAAACACACCCTCTCCCAAACACACTCTCTCTCTCACGCACTCTCTGTCTCTCACACACTCTGGCTCTCAGACACTTTGG
>NW_027594349.1:2500-18713 GCF_964213995.1 Mustelus asterias | reverse complement strand
GCTGCGGTTTTGGGCCTGCTTCTCAATGGAGGGGGAGCCTGTCAGCCCCGTGACGGACGAGATGCAGGCGAGCTGACAGGAGGGGAATGGTAAATATCGGACGGTAGAGAGGGATGAAAAGATTGTTGTTATTATTTTCCTGCTCGCCGCAAGAAGGAGCCGGCTGGGATTATAATGGGAGCTGCTCGCTTGGCTGGCACAGAGTGGGGGTCGGGCAAGCCCGGGCGGGCGAATTCACCTCTGCGGCGCGTTCCGAGCACTCCTTTGCACAGAAGGTGTGGACAAAGGCGCACGTCAAGCGTGCACCCGACCTCTTTTGATTGTGGAGGGGTCGGGTGAGAAGGTTCCTGCACGTGTTGCCATCCCCCCACCCCGCCCATGGACCCCCCCTTTTCCTTTTGTGCAGTGCTCAGCGGGACAGAACATTCCAGAGCAGGCGGTAATTCATCCACAGCCGAGGAACAAAAAAAAACACCTTTCAAACTGTCAGCTTTTTCACGGATCTGACGAACTGCCCGCACTTGCTTCGCTGCCGAGGGGCAATTTAGCATGGCCAACCCACCTAACCTGCACATCTTTGGACACTAAGGGGCAATTTAGCATGGCCAACCCACCTAACCTGCACATCTTTGGACACTAAGGGGCAATTTAGCATGGCCAACCCACCTAACCTGCACATCTTTGGACACTAAGGGGCAATTTAGCATGGCCAATCCACCTAACCTGCACATCTTTGGACACTAAGGGGCAATTTATCACGGCCAATCCACCTAACCTGCACATCTTTGGACTGTGGGAGGAAACCGGAGCACCCGGAGGAAACCCACGCAGACACGGGGAGAATGTGCAGACTCCGCACAGACAGTGACCCGAGGCCGGAATCGAACCCGGGTCTCTGGCACTGAGGCAGCAGTGCTAACCTAACCCACTGTGCCACCGTGTCGCCTTCAGTGAGACCAGAAGATCCTGCTTCCCGCTGCCTTGGCAAAGCAGCCAGTACCCCACGCACCCCGGACATTCTCTCTTCCACCTTCTTCTGTCGGGAAAAAGATACAAAAGTCTGAGGTCACGTACCGACCGACTCAAGAACAGCTTCTTCCCTGCTGCTGTCAGACTTTTGAATGGACCGACCTCGCATTAAGTTGATCTTTCTCTGCACCCTAGCTATGACTGTAACACTACATTCTGCACTCTCTCCTTTCCTTCTCTATGAACGGTATGCTTTGTCAGTATACGCGCAAGAAACAATACTTTTCACTGTATACTCATACATGTGACAATAAATCAAATCAAATATATTGAGTTGATCTTTCTCTACACCCTAGCTATGACTGTAACACTACATTCTGCACTCTCTCCTTTCCTTCTCTATGAAGGGTATGCTTTGTCTGTATAGCGCGCAAGAAACAATACTTTTCACTTGTATCCCAATACATGTGACAATAATAAATCAAATCAAACATTAAGTTGATCTTTCTCTACACCCTAGCTGTGACTGTAACACTACATTCTGCACTCTCTCCTTTCCTTCTCCCCTATGTACTCTATGAACGGTATGCTCTGTCTGTCTCGCAAGCAAGAAACAATACTTTTCACTGCATCCCAGTACATGTGACAATAATAAATCAATAAATAAAGTGTTTGCAGAGTTGGAGGGCTCGGTTACCGGGGGGCGCAGATTGAAGGGGATCTCAGGACGACTCTGAGGCGACGCGAGGGAAAACTGTGGTGGTTAGGTTTTGGAACGCGTTGTCCAATATGACGGCATTGGGAGTCAGAGGCAGCCTTCAAACGGGGATTGGATAAATACTTGAAGGAGAGTAAGGAGAGATCTGGGGAAAGAGCGGCTGAGGAGAATTGGGATGGGACTTCGAGAGGCACAGTAAGCAGTCTCACAACACCAGGTTAAAGTCAACAGGTTTATTTGGGTAGCACGAGCTTTCGGAGCGCTGCTCCTTCATCAGGTGAGAGGGGCAGGGCAGCCTCCGTGGGCTGAATGGCCTCGTTCTGTGGCACGCAACACTGCGATTGCCATGCTTCTGACTACCAGCCGACCGGCGACCAGAGGAGGCAGCACTCACCCGCCCAGGGCCCGGCTCCTCAATCCAGGCCGAGGGCTCGCCACCCTCGATCCGGCATTGTACCACCCGCCTCGTGGGAAGCCGCTCCCGTTGCCGTGCCCCTCTGGAGCTCAGGAGGTCACGCCCTCTCTCTCTCTCTCTCCCAGACAGAAGGTTGAGGGTCCGAGCCCCAACTCCAGAGGGAACTGAGCATGCAATCCAGGCAACTCGAGGGTGAGTAGCAGGGTGCCGGAGTGGGGGAGGGTTTGAGGTGGGGGTTTGTTCTTTCTGCCTGGTGTCCAGGGACCAGTATCACTGGGGGGCGGGAGGAGTTGGGGGGAATTATCCTGTCGTTACCACATTGCTGATTGTGGGATCTTGCAGTGCGCAGGTCGCCACCCGGCCTACGTTACCGGAGAGGCTACGCAAAGTAAGGGAGTACAGCGGTGACTGGCAAAGGGCAGTGCGGCGGGCACTGAGGCGGGGGAAGGCTGCCACCCCTTCGCCCTCGAGGAGAAAGCGAAACACTTCATGCTGCATTTTACGATGGATGGCCCCAGGTTCAGGCTGCTGGTGCCTGCAGGCCTCAGCGACCCATCCGCGCAGCGCCAAGCACAATTGGCCTTGTCGAACGTGGTTCACCAGTTGGCAGGGGAGCTCTGAGGTTGCTTCCAGTGTTAGGGAGTGTTCCCCCCTGGCATCGCACACTCACTCACACACACGCCCACACACGCAGACATGCCCACACCCACACACGCGCACACCCGCAGACACGCACACACACACATGCACACACACACCCGCAGACACGCCCACGCACACCCACACACACGTGCACACACACACGCGTGCACACAGACACGTGCACGCACACACACGTGCACGCACACACACACGTGCACGCACACACACGTGCACGCACACACACGTGCACACAGACACGTGCACACAGACACGTGCACGCACACACACGTGCACACAGACACATGCACGCACACACACGTGCACGCACACACACACACACGTGCACGCACACACACGTGCACGCACACACACACACAAGTCTGACTGCAGTTGGACCCAGTTGCAACATGTAAGTGAACTGAAGTTTACGGTCCCTCATAAAAGACTTGATTCGTGTTTCCTAGTCACGCTTTTCCATTTTACAGCCTCTGCATTCTGCAAACCAGCTGCCACAAAGTGCGTTCACCCCAGACACACAGCTTCTGACCTCTGTGCCGTCATCAGCACAAGTGATAGAGGGTGTGCAGAAATAAAACACAACACTGCCCAGCCTGAATCTGCTCCTCATAGCTGGATCGGGAGCAGGAGCCTGTCCCACATTCTCCCCCACTCCCCCCGTGGGAGCGAGTCCCACATTCTCCCCCACTCCCCCCGTGAGAGCGAGTCCCACATTCTCCCCCACTCCCCTGTGGGAGCGAGTCCCACATTCTCCCCCTCTCTCCCATGGGAGCGAGTCCCACATTCTCCTCACTTCCCCGTGGGAGCGAGTCCCACATTCTCCTCACTCCCCGTGGGAGCGAGTCCCACATTCACCCCACTCCCGTGGGAGCGAGTCCCACATTCTCCCCCACTCCCCCCGTGGGAGCGAGTCCCACATTCTCCTCACTCCCCGTGGGAGCGAGTCCCACATTCTCCTCACTCCCGTGGGAGCGAGTCCCACATTCACCCCACTCCCGTGGGAGCGAGTCCCACATTCTCCCCCACTCCCCCCGTGGGAGCGAGTCCCGCATTCTCCTCCACTCTCCCATGGGAGCGAGTCCCACATTTTCCTCACTCCCCGTGGGAGCGAGTCCCACATTCTCCTCACTTCCCCGTGGGAGCGAGTCCCACATTCTCCTCACTCCCGTGGGAGCGAGTCCCACATTCTCCTCACTCCCCGTGGGAGCGAGTCCCACATTCACCCCACTCCCGTGGGAGCGAGTCCCACATTCTCCCCCACTCCCCCCGTGGGAGCGAGTCCCACATTCTCCCCATTCCCCGTGGGAGCAAGTCCCACATTCTCCCCCACTCCCCGTGGGAGCGAGTCCCACATTCTCCCCCACTCCTCTCAGTGTCTTAAAGCTTATTTATTAGTGTCACAAGTGGGCTTACATTAACACCGCAATGAAGTTACTGTGAAAATCCGCTAATCGCCACACTCCGGCGCCTGTTCGGGTACACTGAGGGAGAATTTAGCATGGTCAATGCACCTAACCAGCACGTCTTTGGACTGTGGGAAACTGGAGCACCCGGAGGAAACCCACGCAGACACGGGGGAAATGTGCAGACTCCACACAATCCCAATGTTCCAGGTCCTATCCCTCACATATTCACCCTGCTGACAGTTCGGGACAATTCAATTTAGCATGGCCAGTCCACCCTAACCTACACATCCTTGGACACTAAGGGGCAATTTAGCATGGCCAATCCACCTAACCTGCACATCTTTGGACTGTGGGAGGAAGCCGGAGCACCCAGATGAAACCCACGCAGACATGGGGAGAATGTGCAAACTTGTAGATGGCGGACAGGCTTTGGGACTGGTGAGGGGGGGCGGGTGGAGTCGGGAGGTGAGTTACTCTCCTCAGAACTCGAAGGCTTTGACCTGAATCCGGTCAGAAGTCTCACAACGCCAGGTTAAAGTCCAACAGGCTTATGTGGCAGCACGAGCTTTCGGAGCGCCGCTCCTTCTTCAGGTGAGCGAGGAGTTGTGTTCACAAACGGGGCAAACATAGACACAATCCGGTTGCCCATCAGGTCACACTTCTCCAGAGGAAAGGCTTCATATGTAAAGGCGCGGGTTGGTGTTCTGACTATTAGGATTGAGCAGAGGTGAAGGGGGAGAGGGTGGGGGAGGAGAGAGAGAGAGAGAGAGAGAGAGAGAAAGAGAAGGAGAGAGAGGGGGGGGGGTCTCATCTTGATGGGGTTGGTGACTGGGGTGAGGAGGCTAGTGGAACAACAGTGTCCTCTGTTTGAACAGAGGGAAATATGATAGGATGAGGGATGAATTGGCTAAGGTAGACTGGAAGAGCAGGCTGGCAGGTAGGATAGCTGAGGAACAGTGGAGGATTTTTAAGGAGATCCTTTTCAGTTCTCAGCAAAAATATATTCCAGCAAAAAACAAGGATTGTAAGAAAAGGGAGAACCAGCCGTGGATAACGAAGGAAATAAAGGAGAGTATTAAAATAAAAACAGCTGCGTACAGAGTGGCCAAAAATAGTGGAGAAACAAGTGATTGGGAAAAATTTAAGAAACAACAAAGAGAGACTAAGAAAGCGATAAAGAAAGGAAGGATAGACTATGAAGCTAGGCTAGCAATTAATATAAAAAATGATAGTAAAAGTTTTTATAAATATATAAAAAGGAATAGAGTGGCTAGAGTGAATGTTGGACCCTTGGAGGACGAGAGGGGGGAGTTAATAGTGGGAAATGAGGATATGGCTGAGTCTTTAAATAAGTTTTTTGTGTCGGTCTTCACGGTGGAGGACACAAATAGTTTGCCAAATATTAACGATAGAGGGTTGGCAGCAGGAGAAATACTTAATACAATTAATGTTACCAAGAGGTAGTGCTTGGTAGGCTAATGGGACTAAAGGTGGACAAGTCCCCGGCCTGGATGGAATGCATCCCAGGATACTGAAAGAAATGACAGAAGTAATAGCGGATGCGTTGGTGTGATTATTTATCAAAACTCGTTGCATTCTGGGGTAGTGCCGGTTGATTGGAAAACGGCTAATGTTACGCCGCTGTTTAAAAAAGGAAGGAGACAAAAGGCGGGTAACTATAGGCCGGTCAGCTTAACGTCTGTAGTAGGGAAAATGCTGGAATCCATTATTAAAGAGGAGATAGCAGGGCATCTGGATAGAAATGGTTCGATCAATCAGACGCAGCATGGATTCATGAGGGGAAAGTCGTGCTTGACGAACATGTTGGATTTTTATGAAGATGTGACTAGGGCGGTTGATGGAGGAGAACCGGTGGATGCGGTGTTTTTGGATTTCCAAAAGGCGTTTGATAAGGTGCCCCATAAAAGGCTACTGAAGAAGATTAGGGCACACGGAGTTGGGGGTAGTGTGTTAAAGTGGATTGGGGACTGGCTATCCGACAGGAAGCAAAGAGTCGGAATAAATGGGTGTTTTTCCGGTTGGAGGAAGGTAACTAGTGGCGTGCCGCAGGGATCGGTACTCGGGCCGCAACTATTTACCATTTATATAGATGATCTGGAGGAGGGGACGGAGTGTAGGGTAACGAAGTTTGCAGACGACACAAAGATAAGTGGAAAAGTGAATCGTGTGGAGGACGGAGAAGATCTGCAGAGAGATTTGGACAGGCTGAGTGAGTGGGCGAGGATATGGCAAATGGAGTATAACGTTGAGAAATGCGAGGTTATACACTTTGGAGGAAATAATAACAAATGGGATTACTATCTCAATGGAAACAAATTAAAACATGCTACCGTGCAAAGGGACCTGGGGGTCCTTGTGCATGAGACGCAAAAGCCCAGTCTGCAGGTACAACAGGTGATCAAGAAGGCAAATGTGATGTTGGCCTATATTGCGAAGGGGATAGAATATAAAAGCAGGGATGTCTTGATGCACCTGTACAGGGCATTGGTGAGGCCGCAGCTGGAATACTGTGTGCAGTATTGGTCCCCTTATATGAGGAAGGATATATTGGCATTGGAGGGAGTGCAGAGAAGGTTCACCAGGTTGATACCGGAGATGAGGGGTTTGGATTATGAGGAGAGGCTGAGGAGACTGGGTTTGTACTCGTTGGAGTTTAGAAGGATGAGGGGGGATCTTATGGAGACTTATAAGATAATGCGGGGGCTGGATAGGGTGGAGGCGGAGAGATTCTTTCCACTTAGTAAGGAAGTTAAAACTAGAGGACACAGCCTCAAAATAAAGGGGGGTCGGTTTAAGACAGAGTTGAGGAGGAACTTCTTCTCCCAGAGGGTGGTGAATCTCTGGAATTCTCTGCCCACTGAGGTGGTGGAGGCTACCTCGCTGAATATGTTTAAAGCGCGGATGGATGGATTCCTGATCGGTAAGGGAATTAAGGGTTATGGGGATCAGGCGGGTAAGTGGTACTGATCCACGTCAGATCAGCCATGATCTTATTGAATGGCGGGGCAGGCTCGAGGGGCTAGATGGCCTACTCCTGCTCCTATTTCTTATGTTCTTATGTGGGGTGGGCAATGCCACAGCTGGCAGGCAGCCGCCTGAACAAGCACACAAGCGCTCGGGAGCGATTAGGGTTTACTGCGGCCGTCCGCTACCCTGAACAGCTGAGACATTCTGTCAGCCTTCAGCCCATCGCACGAGCCGCTGTCTGATAAAAGCAGCCATTCCGACCGGGAGGAGCTTCTTCCCGGGAGCGGCAAACCTGCCGGTCTCTTCGATCGAGCGCCTTGAGGAGTCTGCTCAGCTCTTTTTTCCCGCCCGCGTTGTCTGCGCCCTGCACAATTTCCACGCAGGGATTGACACGCCACCCCGTGTACTCATTTCCGCAATCGTGCTTCTGGCACGTACTTGTGCAGGCGGCTTTTACGTGTTTATTTATTTATTCGTGTCACAAGGAAGGCTTACATTAACACTGCAATGGAGTTACTGTGAAATTCTCCTCGTTGCCACACTCCGGCGCCTGTTCGGGTCAATGCACTCTAACCAGCACGTCTTTCAGCGATTTACTGTACGTTACGGCAGCTCATAGAATCCCGACAGTGCAGAAGGAGGCCGTTCGGCCCATCGAGTCTGCATCGACCATAATCCCATCTCGGCCCTATCCCCGTAATCCCACACATTTACCCTATTAATCCCCCTGACGCTAAGGGGCAATTTAGCATGGCCTATCCACCTAACCCGCACATCTTTGGACACTAAGGGGCAATTTAGCATGGCCAATCCACCTAACTTGCACATCTTTGGACACTAAGGGGCAATTTAGCATGGCCAATCCACCTAACCCGCACATCTTTGGACACCAAGGGGCAATTTAGCATGGCCAATCCCCCTAACCCGCACATCTTTGGACACCAAGGGGCAATTTAGCATGGCCAATCCACCTAACCTACACATCTTTGGACACTAAGGGGCAATTTAGCATGGCCTATCCACCTAACCCACACATCTTTGGACACTAAGGGGCAATTTAGCATGGCCAATCCACCTAACCCGCACATCTTTGGACACCAAGGGGCAATTTAGCATGGCCAATCCACCTAACCCGCACATCTTTGGACACTAACGGGCAATTTAGCATGGCCAATCCACCTAACCCGCACATCTTTGGACACCAAGGGGCAATTTAGCATGGACAATCCACCTAACCCGCACATCTTTGGACACCAAGGGGCAATTTAGCATGGCCAATCCACCTAACCCGCACATCTTTGGACACTAAGGGGTAATTTAGCATGGTCAATCCCCCTAACCTACACATCTTTGGACACTAAGGGGCAATTTAGCATGGCCAATCCACCTAACCCGCACATCTTTAGACACTAAGGGGCAATTTAACATGGCCAATCCACCTAACTCGCACATCTTTAGACACTAAGGGGCAATTTAACATGGCCAATCCACCTAACTCGCACATCTTTGGACACTAAGGGGCAATTTAGCATGGCCAATCCCCCTAACCTACACATCTTTGGACACTAAGGGGTAATTTAGCATGGCCAATCCCCCTAACCTACACATCTTTGGACACTAAGGGGCAATTTAGCATGGCCTATCCACCTAACCCGCACATCTTTGGACACTAAGGGGCAATTTAGCATGGCCAATCCACCTAACCTGCACAACTTTGGAGCCTGGGAGGAAACCGGACCACCCAGAGGAAACCCACGCAGACACGGGGAGAACGTGCAGACTCCACACAGACAGTGACCCGAGCCAGGAATCGAACCCGGGTCCCTGGCGCTGTGAGGCAGCAGCGCTAACCCGGGTCCCTGGCGCTGTGAGGCAGCAGCGCTAACCCGGGTCCCTGGCGCTGTGAGGCAGCAGCGCTAACCCGGGTCCCTGGCGCTGTGAGGCAGCAGTGCTAACCCGGGACCCTGGCGCTGTGAGGCAGCAGCGCTAACCCACTGTGCTGGGTTTATGCTGAAGGACTCGCACAGCGCCGAGGCCTGGCCTCTTAATCCAGAAGACCGGAAGTTCAGATCCCACCCACAGCACTTGAAGATTTGAATACAATTGTAAACAATCCTTGACTTCAGTTTTAAAAGCAATCCGCCTCTTACAGATTGCATTTTGCGATGGTAAAGCAGGATTACTTGTCATGGCACAGGGGCATACGAGTTAGGAGCAGGAGTAGACCATTCGGCCCCTCGAGTTGGTTCTGCCATTCAAAAAGATCATGGCTGATCTCCACATTCCTGCCTAAACCCCGATAACCTTTGACCTCCCCTTTTGTTAGTCAAGAATCTATTTACCTCAGTTTTTAAAAGTATTCACTAACCCTGCCTCTGCTGTCCTCTGGGCAAGACAGTTCCAAAGACTCTTGTTTGTAATTGGTAAAAGTTATTGCTATATGTTAACTGTATTCTTGAATAAACTTTGTGGAGGTGACGGCCGAGTGGTATTATCACTCGTCTATTAATCCAGAAACTCAGCTAATGTTCTGGGGTACCCGGGTTCGAATCCCGCCACGGCAGATGGTGGAATTTGAATTCAATAAAAAATATCGGGAATTAAGAATCTACTGATGACCCATTGTGGGAAAAACCCATCTGGTTCCCTTTAGGGAAGGAAATCTGCCGTCCTTACCCCGGTCTGGCCTACATGTGACTCCAGAGCCACAGCAATGTGGTTGACTCTCAACTGCCCTCCAAGGGCAACTAGGGATGGGCAATAAATGCTGGGCCCAGCCAAGGACGCCCATGTCCCACGAATGAATAAAGGGTAAAAGCTCCCGCGTGGGTCGTTTGAGTCATACCTGAAGTGAAATATCTCTTGCTTATCCTAGCCAAACTCAAGATGCAAAACTTATGATCCCAGGCGGAACTCATAAAACACTTTGGCGTTTCTGACCTGGATTATCACAGGGCGCACAGCCCAGAGGCACTTCAGGGGGAAGAGAAGGTATTCTGATAGCGTGAGATGAAGGAGCAAAAAAAGGCTCGATCCAGGCAGACTTCACTAAATATTTTGGAGCTTCTGATCTGAATTATAACGCAGGTTTGGTGGATTGGCCATGGTGAATGGGTAGGATTAAGGGGATAGCAGAGGGGTGGAGGGGAATGTCTGGGTGGGATGCTCATTCAAAGAATTGGGGCAGAATCAATGGGCTGAATGGCCTCCTTCTGCACTGTGGGAATTTTATGTCTATGCTAATGTTAAAAGAAGAGCTCTGGCAGACAAGACAGCACCTCCGACAGTGCAGTGCTCCCTCTGTACCAACACAGGGTGTGGGGGCCTGGATCTTTTGAGTGCTTGAGTTGCTGGAGCGGGACATAGAAACATAGAAAACTACAGCACAAAACAGGCCCTTCGGCCCCACAAGTTGTGCCGAACATATCCCTACCTTTAGGCCTACCTATAACCCTCCATCCTATTAAGTACCATGTACTCATCCAGGAGTCTCTTAAAAGACCCTACTGAGTTTGCCTCCACCACCACTGACGGCAGCCGATTCCACTCGCCCACCACCCTCTGTGTGAAAAACTTCCCCCTAACATTTCCCCTGTACCTACCCCCCAGCACCTTAAACCTGTGTCCTCTCGTAGCAGCCATTTCCACCCTGGGAAAAAGCCTCTGAGAGTCCACCCGATCTATGCCTCTCAACATCTTAAACACCTCTATCAGGTCTCCTCTCATCCTACGTCTCTCCAAGGAGAAAAGACCGAGCTCCCTCAGCCTATCCTCATAAGGCATGCCACTCAATCCAGGCAACATCCTTGTAAATCTCCTCTGCACCCTTTCAATCTTTTCCACATCCTTCCTGTAATGAGGCGACCAGAACTGAGCACAGTACTCCAAGTGGGGTCTGACGAGAGTCTTATATAGCTGCATCATTATCCCCGGACCCCGAAACTCAATCCCTCGATTGATAAAGGCCAGCACACCATACGCCTTCTTAACCACCTCCTCCACTTGCGGGGCCGATTTTACAGTCCTATGGACCCGGACCCCAAGGTCCTTCTGATCCTCCACAGTACTAAGAGTCTTTCCCTTTATATTGTACTCCTTCATCCCATTTGACCTGCCAAAGTGGAACCACGACGCATTTATCTGGGTTGAAGTCCAGGGACTTGGACCCTCTGCCCTGTGACTCAGAGAGGTGTTAGAATGGAACTGGTGACAACTTTGTATTGGATATAACGTGACCAATGGGAACAAGACGTAAGGGTCAGCTGACCCAGTAAACCATGGAACCAATCACAGAGTGGTGTAACAGTCAGCTGACCAACTGATCCACTATAAATAGGGAGCGATGGAGGATTGTCGAGAGCTTGGAGTGGCCCAGGGTGAGGCCACAAGTTTGGAGCAATGAATTTTCTTTACTAAACCCTTTCTTTGATTTATAAGTTGGAGTAAGTTTTGTTGTTCTTTCATTAGCTGCAGAGTTCCTTCTGAAGAAACAGGAGGGGCCACCCACACTAAGCCTTAGCTCGTCACCCCCCCTACCTCAGGACGGGGGACCGTGACCGGTGCATCTTACCCGAATCCTGCCGACGGGTGTGAGTAGAAGAAGGGGTCGTCTCGGTGTCTGCTGGCCACTGGGCGTTGGGAAGCTGCTCCAGACGGGGCACGGCGCTGCAGTTCCAGCTTGGTGTCGTACTCCCACCGGCTACTGGGCTTGCTCAGCACGCTGTAGGCCTCATTCAGCCTCACAAAGCGGCTGTGGAGCTCCGGGTTGGACAGGTCGATGTCTGGGTGGAGCTGCGGAGTCAGGACAGTTTGCACACAATTAATCATCACAGCCCACGTGTTTATTTATCGGTGTCACGAGTAAGGCTTACATTAACACCGCGATGAAGTTACTGTGAAAATCCCCTAGTCGCCCACACTCCGGCGCCTGTCCGGGTAACACTGAGGGAGAATTTAGTACCCTAACCGGCACGTCTTTCAGACTGTGGGAGGAAACCGGAGCACCCGGAGGAAACCCACGCAGACACGGGGAGAATGAGCAGACTCCGCACAGACAGTGATTCAGTGTTAACCACTGTGCCGGGTTTATGCTAAAGGACTCGCACAGTGCAGAGGCCCGGTCAATTAATCCAGAGGATCCACCATGCTGCCTTTGACACTAAGGGGCAATTTAGCATGGCCAATCCATCTAACCCACACATCTTTGTACACTAAGGGACAATTTAGCATGGCCAATCTGCCTAACCTACACATCTTTGCACACTAAGGGACAATTTAGCATGGCCAATCTGCCTAACCTACACATCTTTGTACACTAAGGGGCAATTTAGCATGGCCAATCTGCCTAACCTGCACATCTTTGGATACTAAGGGGCAATTTAGCATGGCCAATCCAGCTAACCCACACATCTTTGGACACTAAGGGACAATTTAGCACGTCCAATCCACCTAACCCACACATCTTTGGACTGAGGGAGGAAACTGGAGCACCCGGATGAAACCCACGCAGACACGGGGAGAACTTGCAGACTCCACACCGTCACCTAAGGATGGAATAGAACCCAGGTCCCTGGCGCTGTGAGGCAGCAGTGCTGCTAACCACTGTGTCACTGTGAGAGAGACAGAGGGAGAGGGAGACAGAGAGAGAGAGACAGAGAGAGACAGAGACAGAGGGGAGGAGAGAGAGACAGAGACAGAGGGGAGGAGAGAGAGAGAGAGACAGAGGGGAGGAGAGAGAGAGAGAGACAGAGGGGAGGAGAGAGAGAGAGAGAGACAGAGGGAGAGAGAGAGAAACAAAGACAGAGTGAAGAGACGGAGTAAGAGAAGCAGAGAGTGAGAGAGAGGAACAGAAAGAGTGAGAGAGAGGAACAGAAAGAGTGAGAGAGAAAGAGAGAGGCAGAGAGACAGAGAGAGAGACAAGAAAAAGAGAGGGGGGAGAGAGAGAGTGTGAGAGACAGAGGGAGAGAGTGAGAGAGGAGGTGCGGGGGGAGGGACAGAGAGAGTGAGAGAGAGAGAGGGACAGAGTGAGAGAGATTGGAGGACTTCGGGCCTAGGCAACCTGAAGGCCTGACCCCTTCCAAATGACGGACTGAAGGAAATCGGGACACTCAACCATGAGGGATATCCCAGGGGTCTGGGGGAGGCGGCAGGGAAAGGGAGGGGCCAGGTGGCCAGGTCGGGATTTGAAGGTAAAGTTGGGGATTTTAAATCCGTCCACTTTAACGCCCACTGGAAGAGCACTGGACGTTCCCACCTCCGACAGGGTGAGGACAGAACCCAGAGCAGAAGTGAAACCCCACTTTGCCACTCTGTGGGAGCCCGCACAATAAACGCCTGGCGGGAGAAAGAAGCAGATCCAGAGTATTTGACAATCGGTTCACCAGCGTGGATAAATATTTGGCTCCATCATTAATGTGTCAAAACAAAAGGGAGAGATTACTTCCCATTTGAAGGGGCCAGCTGGAATAATGTCCCGCAGCGTGAACTGCCTCTGTGTAACTGGCAGAAATCCCTCGGGAAGCAGGGTCAGAACCAAAGACAGCAAACTTATTCTCACGTTGTCGATTCGAAAAGTATCTGTGGCGAAGTGCTGGGGGTGAGAGGGAGGTGGGGGGAATCTGGTGGCGAATCCAACTCTTCCCCAAGCCTCAAAAATAGGCCGAACCCGTTTAGCGGGAAGCTGGAGTCGGGCGGAAGGATCATTCAGATGCAAATGGGAGTCTACTTGCCCGCTCCCCCACCCCGGGAAAAATGGTTGTGCCCCCCCCCACTCCTGCATGGAAAGGTGGATGCCGTAACCAGGCGAGACCAGAATCAGGAGGGGCCGTCGATACAAGAATCACTCGTTCCCACAGGGAGTGCGGACAATGTGGGACTCGCTCCCACGGGGAGTGGGGGGGAATGTGGGACTCGCTCCCACAGTGGAGTGGGGGAGAATGTGGGACTCGCTCCCACGGGGGAGTGGGGGAGAATGTGGGACTCGCTCCCACGGGGAGTGGGGTAGAATGGGACTCGCTCCCACGGGGAGTGGGGGGGAATGTGGGACTCGCTCCCGCAGGGAGTGGGAGAGAATGTGGGACTCGCTCCCACGGGGGCGTGGGGGAGAATGTGGAACTCGCTCCCGCGGGGAGTGGGGGAGAATGTGGGACTCGCTCCCATGGGGAGTGGCGGAGAATGTGGGACTCGCTCCCACGGGGGTGTGGGGGAGAATGTGGGACTCGCTCCCACGGGGAGTGGGGGAGAATGTGGGACTCGCTCCCACGGGGGAGTGGGGGAGAATGTGGGAATCGCTCCCATGAGGAGCGAGTGAGGTGAATAGTGTCGATATATTTGAATGGGGGGAGGGGGGGATCTGGATAAACACTCGGAGGGGAAAGGAATATAAAGATATGGTGAAGGGGAGGGAGAGGAGATGATGAGGGGGTGGCGGGAGTGTAAAATCCAGCATGGAGCAGATGGGCTGAATGGTCTGATTCTGTGCTCGCAATGTGATGTGCTCAGTGAAATTCTCACGCGTTGTCAGCGGGCAGGGATTTAGCGAATGAAGATGTTGGGAAAGTCACCTTGCTTATCCGCAATTACCGAGTGTTTCCGTACACCATTCAGCTGGCTTGGCCAGCGGGGATTCCACCGTAGTGGGTCGGATCTCACACAATGACCAGACGGAGGACAGGAATGAAATACAGAATCTGGTGAACTGGTGCGGCAACAATAATCTCTCCCTCAATGTCAATTGTGATTGGACATCAGTCAGTCCCCGTGTGTGGTGTAGGTACACCCACAGTGCTGTTAGGGAGGGAGTTCCAGGATTGTGATTGGACATCAGTCAGTCCCCGTGTGTGGTGTAGGTACACCCACAGTGCTGTTAGGGAGGGAGTTCCAGGATTGTGATTGGACATCAGTCAGTCCCCGTGTGTGGTGTAGGTACACCCACAGTGCTGTTAGGGAGGGAGTTCCAGGATTTTGACCCCAGCCACAGTGAAGGAACGGCCGATATATTTCCAAGTCGGGATGGTGAGTGGCTCGGAGGGGGAACTTGCAGGTGGGGGTGTTCCCCATGTGTCTGCTGCACCCCCCTTGTCCTTCTAGGTGGTAGAGGTGGCGGGTTTGGAAGGTGCTGTCGAAGGAGCCTTGGCGAGTCGCTGCAGTGCATCTTGTAGATGGTACACACTGCTGCCACTGTGCGTCGGTGGTGGAGGGAGTGAGTGTTGAAGGTGGTGGACGGGGTGTCCATCGAGCAGGGGGGGGCTGCCATGACTGCATCCAGCTGCCTAACACTGCAGATGAGCGCAGAGAGAGCTGACAGCTCAGGCCGAAAAAGCAGCGTCCACAGAAGGGATCTTGTCCAGCACGTTGTCTCCAGCTGCTTATGGGGGAGGGAGGACAGGGCAAGCTCTTTTAAATTCCTCTGATCGAAGGAGGCAAGGTTGCAGAGAGTTACTGAGAAGGTAGCGGAGCACTGTGTGTTTGTGTGTGCGTGTGTGTTAGTGTGCGTGTGTGTGTGTGTGCATGTGTGTGTTAGTGTGTGTGTGTGTGCATGTGTGTGTTAGTGTGTGTGTGTGTGTGTGCGTGTGTGTTAGTGTGTGTGTGTGTGTGTGTGCATGTGTGTGTTAGTGTGTGTGTGTGTGTGTGCATGTGTGTGTTAGTGTGCGTGTGTGTTAGTGTGTGTGTGTGTGTGCGTGTGTGTTAGTGTGTGTGTGTGTGTTAGTGTGTGTGTGTGCGTGTGTGTTAGTGTGTGTGTGTGCGTGTGTGTTAGTGTGTGTGTGTGTGTGTGTGTGTGTGTGTGCGTGTGTGTTAGTGTGTGTGTGTGCGTGTGTGTTAGTGTGTGTGTGCGTGTGTGTTAGTGTGTGTGTGTGTGCGTGTGTGTTAGTGTGTGTGTGTGCGTGTGTGTTAGTGTGTGTGTGTGCGTGTGTGTTAGTGTGTGTGTGTGTGTTAGTGTGTGTGTGTGTTAGTGTGTGTGTGTGCGTGTGTGTTAGTGTGCGTGTGTGTTAGTGTGTGTGTGTGTTAGTGTGTGTGTGCGTGTGTGTTAGTGTGCGTGTGTGTTAGTGTGTGTGTGTG
>NW_027594348.1:0-18713 GCF_964213995.1 Mustelus asterias | reverse complement strand
TTCACTGAGATACACACAATACCACACTGTAAAACAGGAGAGAAGCAGAGTTCACTGAGATACACAAAATACTCACACTGTAAACAGGAGAGAGCCAGAGTTCACTGAGATACACAAAATACTCACACTGTAAACAGGAGAGAGCAGAGTTCACTGAGATACACACAATACTCACACTGTAACAGGAGAGAGCAGTGTTCACTGAGATACACACAATATACACTGTAAACAGGAGAGAGCAGTGTTCATGAGATACACACAATACTCACACTGTAAACAGGAGAGAGCAGTGTTCACTGAGATACACACAATACTCACACTGTAAACAGGAGAGAGCAGTGTTCACTGAGATACACACAATACTCACACTGTAAACAGGAGAGAGCAGAGTTCACTGAGATACACACAATACTCACTGTAAACAGGAGAGAGCAGTGTTCACTGAGATACACACAATACTCACTGTAAACAGGAGAGAGCAGAGTTCACTGAGATACACACAATACTCACACTGTAAACAGGAGAGAGCAGTGTTCACTGAGATACACACAATACTCACACTGTAAACAGGAGAGAGCAGAGTTCACTGAGATACACACAATACTCACACTGTAAACAGGAGAGAGCAGAGTTCACTGAGATACACACAATACTCACACTGTAAACAGGAGAGAGCAGTGTTCACTGAGATATACACAATACTCACACTGTAAACAGGAGAGAGCAGTGTTCACTGAGATACACACAAAATACTCACACTGTAAACAGGAGAGAGCAGTGTTCACTGAGATACACACAATACTCACACTGTAAACAGGAGAGAGCAGAGTTCACTGAGATACACACAATACTCACACTGTAAACAGGAGAGAGCAGTGTTCATGAGATACACAAAATACTCACACTGTAAACAGGAGAGAGCAGAGTTCACTGTGATACACACAATACTCACACTGTAAACAGGAGAGAGCAGTGTTCACTGAGATACACACAATACTCACTGTAAACAGGAGAGAGCAGTGTTCACTGAGATACACACAATACTCACACTGTAAAGAGGAGAGAGCAGTGTTCACTGAGATACACACAAAATACTCACACTGTAAACAGGAGAGCAGAGTTCACTGAGATACACACAATACTCACACTGTAACAGGAGAGAGCAGAGTTCACTGAGATACACACAATACTCACTGTAAACAGGAGAGAGCAGAGTTCACTGAGATACACACAATACTCACTGTAAACAGGAGAGAGCAGAGTTCACTGAGATACACACAATACTCACTGTAAACAGGAGAGAGCAGAGTTCACTGTGATACACACAATACTCACACTGTAAACAGGAGAGAGCAGAGTTACTGAGATACACACAATACTCACTGTAAACAGGAGAGAGCAGTGTTCACTGAGATACACACAATACTCACTGTAAACAGAGAGAGCAGAGTTCACTGAGATACACACAATTCTCACTGTAAACAGGAGAGAGCAGAGTTCACTGAGATACACACAATTCTCACTGTAAACAGGAGAGAGCAGAGTTCACTGAGATACACACAATACTCACTGTAAACAGGAGAGAGCAGTGTTCACTGAGATACCACACAATACTCACTGTAAACAGGAGAGAGCAGAGTTCACTGAGATACACACAATACTCACACTGTAAACAGGAGAGAGCAGTGTTCACTGAGATACACACAATACTCACACTGTAAACAGGAGAGAGCAGAGTTCACTGAGATACACACAATACTCACACTGTAAACAGGAGAGAGCAGAGTTCACTGAGATACACACAATACTCACACTGTAAACAGGAGAGAGCAGTGTTCACTGAGATATACACAATACTCACACTGTAAACAGGAGAGAGCAGTGTTCACTGAGATACACACAAAATACTCACACTGTAAACAGGAGAGAGCAGTGTTCACTGAGATACACACAATACTCACACTGTAAACAGGAGAGAGCAGAGTTCACTGAGATACACACAATACTCACACTGTAAACAGGAGAGAGCAGTGTTCACTGAGATACACAAAATACTCACACTGTAAACAGGAGAGAGCAGAGTTCACTGTGATACACACAATACTCACACTGTAAACAGGAGAGAGCAGTGTTCACTGAGATACACACAATACTCACTGTAAACAGGAGAGAGCAGTGTTCACTGAGATACACACAATACTCACACTGTAAACAGGAGAGAGCAGTGTTCACTGAGATACACACAAAATACTCACACTGTAAACAGGAGAGAGCAGAGTTCACTGAGATACACACAATACTCACACTGTAAACAGGAGAGAGCAGAGTTCACTGAGATACACACAATACTCACTGTAAACAGGAGAGAGCAGAGTTCACTGAGATACACACAATACTCACTGTAAACAGGAGAGAGCAGAGTTCACTGAGATACACACAATACTCACTGTAAACAGGAGAGAGCAGAGTTCACTGTGATACACACAATACTCACACTGTAAACAGGAGAGAGCAGAGTTCACTGAGATACACACAATACTCACTGTAAACAGGAGAGAGCAGTGTTCACTGAGATACACACAATACTCACTGTAACAGGAGAGAGCAGAGTTCACTGAGATACACACAATTCTCACTGTAAACAGGAGAGAGCAGAGTTCACTGAGATACACACAATTCTCACTGTAAACAGGAGAGAGCAGAGTTCACTGAGATACACACAATACTCACTGTAAACAGGAGAGAGCAGTGCTCACTGAGATACACACAATTCTCACTGTAAACAGGAGAGAGCAGAGTTCACTGAGATACACACAATACTCACTGTAAACAGGAGAGAGCAGTGTTCACTGTGATACACACAATACTCACACTGTAAACAGGAGAGAGCAGAGTTCACTGAGATACACACAATACTCACTGTAAACAGGAGAGAGCAGTGTTCACTGAGATACACACAATTCTCACTGTAAACAGGAGAGAGCAGAGTTCACTGAGATACACACAATACTCACTGTAAACAGGAGAGAGCAGTGTTCACTGTGATACACACAATACTCACACTGTAAACAGGAGAGAGCAGAGTTCACTGAGATACACACAATACTCACTGTAAACAGGAGAGAGCAGTGTTCACTGAGATACACACAATACCACACTGTAAACAGGAGAGAGCAGTGTTCACTGTGATACACACAATACTCACACTGTAAACAGGAGAGAGCAGAGTTCACTGAGATACACACAATACTCACACTGTAAACAGGAGAGAGCAGAGTTCACTGAGATACACACAATACTCACTGTAAACAGGAGAGAGCAGAGTT
Organism: Mustelus asterias; assembly: GCF_964213995.1. Taxonomy (NCBI): domain Eukaryota; kingdom Metazoa; phylum Chordata; class Chondrichthyes; order Carcharhiniformes; family Triakidae; genus Mustelus; species Mustelus asterias. Next base: position 15,387 of record NW_027594348.1, on the reverse strand, counting down.
CACTGAGATACACACAATACTCACTGTAAACAGGAGAGAGCAGTGTTCACTGAGATACACACAATTCTCACTGTAAACAGGAGAGAGCAGAGTTCACTGAGATACACACAATACTCACTGTAAACAGGAGAGAGCAGTGTTCACTGTGATACACACAATACTCACACTGTAAACAGGAGAGAGCAGAGTTCACTGAGATACACACAATACTCACTGTATACAGGAGAGAGCAGTGTTCACTGAGATACACACAATACTCACTGTAAACAGGAGAGAGCAGTGTTCACTGTGATACACACAATACTCACACTGTAAACAGGAGAGAGCAGAGTTCACTGAGATACACACAATACTCACTGTAAACAGGAGAGAGCAGAGTTCACTGAGATACACACAATACTCACACTGTAAACAGGAGAGAGCAGAGTTCACTGTGATACACACAATACTCACTGTAAACAGGAGAGAGCAGAGTTCACTGAGATACACACAATACTCACACTGTAAACAGGAGAGAGCAGAGTTCACTTGAGATACACACAATACTCACTGTAAACAGGAGAGAGCAGAGTTCACTGAGATACACACAATACTCACTGTAAACAGGAGAGAGCAGAGTTCACTGAGATACACAAAATACTCACACTGTAAACAGGAGAGAGCAGAGTTCACTGAGATACACACAATACTCACTGTAAACAGGGAGAGAGCAGTGTTCACTGAGATACACACAGTACTCACTGTAAACAGGAGAGAGCAGAGTTCACTGAGATACACACTATACTCACACTGTAACAGGAGAGAGCAGAGTTCACTGAGATACACACAATACACACACTGTAAACAGGAGAGAGGCAGTGTTCACTGAGATACACACAATACTCACACTGTAAACAGGAGAGAGCAGAGTTCACTGAGATACACACAATATCTCACTGTAAACAGAGAGAGCAGAGTTCACTGAGATACACACATACACACACTGTAAACAGGAGAGAGCAGTGTTCACTGAGATACACACAATACTCACACTGTAAACAGGAGAGAGCAGAGTTCACTGAGATACACACAATACACACACTGTAAACAGGAGAGAGCAGTGTTCACTGAGATACACACAAAACTCACACTGTAAACAGGAGAGAGCAGTGTTCACTGAGATACACACAATACTCACACTGTAAACAGGAGAGAGCAGTGTTCACTGAGATACACACAATACTCACTGTAAACAGGAGAGAGCAGAGTTCACTGAGATACACACAGTACTCACTGTAAACAGGAGAGAGCAGTGTTCACTGAATTACACACAATACTCACACTGTAAACAGGAGAGAGCAGTGTTCACTGAGATACACACAATACTCACTGTAAACAGGAGAGAGCAGAGTTCACTGAGATACACACAATACTCACACTGTAAACAGGAGAGAGCAGTGTTCACTGAGATACACACAATACTCACACTGTAAACAGGAGAGAGCAGAGTTCACTGAGATACACACAATACTCACTGTAAACAGGAGAGAGCAGAGTTCACTGAGATACACACAATACTCACACTGTAAACAGGAGAGAGCAGTGTTCACTGAGATACACACAATACTCACACTGTAAACAGGAGAGAGCAGAGTTCACTGAGATACACACAATACTCACACTGTAAACAGGAGAGAGCAGTGTTCACTGAGATACACACAATACTCACACTGTAAACAGGAGAGAGCAGAGTTCACTGAGATACACACAATACTCACACTGTAAACAGGAGAGAGCAGTGTTCACTGAGATACACACAATACTCACACTGTAAACAGGAGAGAGCAGAGTTCACTGAGATACACACAATACTCACTGTAAACAGGAGAGAGCAGTGTTCACTGAGATACACACAATACTCACTGTAAACAGGAGAGAGCAGAGTTCACTGAGATACACACAATACTCACACTGTAAACAGGAGAGAGCAGAGTTCACTGAGATACACAAAATACTCACACTGTAAACAGGAGAGAGCAGAGTTCACTGAGATACACAAAATACTCACACTGTAAACAGGAGAGAGCAGAGTTCACTGAGATACACACAATACTCACTGTAAACAGGAGAGAGCAAGAGTTCACTGAGATACACACAATACTCACTGTAAACAGGAGAGAGCAGAGTTCACTGAGATACACACAATACTCACTGTAAACAGGAGAGAGCAGAGTTCACTGAGATACACAAAAATACTCACACTGGAAACAGGAGAGAGCAGAGTTCACTGAGATACACACAATACTCACACTGTAAACAGGAGAGAGCAGAGTTCACTGAGATACACACAATACTCACTGTAAACAGGAGAGAGCAGTGTTCACTGAGATACACACAATACTCACTGTAAACAGGAGAGAGCAGAGTTCACTGAGATACACACAATACTCACTGTAAACAGGAGAGAGCAGAGTTCACTGAGATACACACAATACTACACTGTAAACAGGAGAGAGCAGTGTTCACTGAGATACACACAATACTCACACTGTAACAGGAGAGAGCAGAGTTCACTGAGATACACACAATACTCACACTGTAAACAGGAGAGAGCAGAGTTCACTGAGATACACACAATACACACACTGTAAACAGGAGAGAGCAGTGTTCACTGAGATACACACAATACTCACACTGTAAACAGGAGAGAGCAGAGTTCACTGAGATACACACAATACACACACTGTAAACAGGAGAGAGCAGTGTTCACTGAGATACACACAATACTCACACTGTAAACAGGAGAGAGCAGTGTTCACTGAGATACACACAATACACACACTGTAAACAGGAGAGAGCAGTGTTCACTGAGATACACACAATACTCACACTGTAAACAGGAGAGAGCAGAGTTCACTCAGATACACACAATACTCACACTGTAAACAGGAGAGAGCAGTGTTCACTGAGATACACACAATACTCACTGTAAACAGGAGAGAGCAGTGTTCACTGAGATACACACAATACTCACTGTAAACAGGAGAGAGCAGTGTTCACTGAGATACACACAATACTCACACTGTAAACAGGAGAGAGCAGTGTTCACTGAGATACACACAATACTCACTGTAAACAGGAGAGAGCAGAGTTCACTGAGATACACACAATACTCACACTGTAAACAGGAGAGAGCAGTGTTCACTGAGATACACACAATACTCACACTGTAAACAGGAGAGAGCAGAGTTCACTGAGATACACACAATACTCACTGTAAACAGGAGAGAGCAGTGTTCACTGAGATACACACAATACTCACACTGTAAACAGGAGAGAGCAGAGTTCACTGAGATACACACAATACTCACACTGTAAACAGGAGAGAGCAGTGTTCACTGAGATACACACAATACTCACACTGTAAACAGGAGAGAGCAGAGTTCACTGAGATACACACAATACTCACTGTAAACAGGAGAGAGCAGTGTTCACTGAGATACACACAATACTCACTGTAAACAGGAGAGAGCAGAGTTCACTGAGATACACACAATACTCACACTGTAAACAGGAGAGAGCAGAGTTCACTGAGATACACAAAATACTCACACTGTAAACAGGAGAGAGCAGAGTTCACTGAGATACACAAAATACTCACACTGTAAACAGGAGAGAGCAGAGTTCACTGAGATACACACAATACTCGCTGTAAACAGGAGAGAGCAGAGTTCACTGAGATACACACAATACTCACTGTAAACAGGAGAGAGCAGAGTTCACTGAGATACACACAATACTCACTGTAAACAGGAGAGAGCAGAGTTCACTGAGATACACAAAATACTCACACTGGAAACAGGAGAGAGCAGAGTTCACTGAGATACACACAATACTCACACTGTAAACAGGAGAGAGCAGAGTTCACTGAGATACACACAATACTCACTGTAAACAGGAGAGAGCAGTGTTCACTGAGATACACACAATACTCACTGTAAACAGGAGAGAGCAGAGTTCACTGAGATACACACAATACTCACTGTAAACAGGAGAGAGCAGAGTTCACTGAGATACACACAATACTCACACTGTAAACAGGAGAGAGCAGTGTTCACTGAGATACACACAATACTCACTGTAAACAGGAGAGAGCAGAGTTCACTGAGATACACACAATACTCACTGTAAACAGGAGAGAGCAGTGTTCACTGAGATACACAAAATACTCACACTGTAAACAGGAGAGAGCAGAGTTCACTGAGATACACACAATACTCACTGTAAACAGGAGAGAGCAGTGTTCACTGAGATACACAAAATACTCACACTGTAAACAGGAGAGAGCAGAGTTCACTGAGATACACAAAATACTCACACTGTAAACAGGAGAGAGCAGAGTTCACTGAGATACACACAATACTCACTGTAAACAGGAGAGAGCAGAGTTCACTGAGATACACACAATACTCACTGTAAACAGGAGAGAGCAGAGTTCACTGAGATACACACAATACACACTGTAAACAGGAGAGAGCAGAGTTCACTGAGATACACAAAATACTCACACTGGAAACAGGAGAGAGCAGAGTTCACTGAGATACACACAATACTCACACTGTAAACAGGAGAGAGCAGAGTTCACTGAGATACACACAATACTCACTGTAAACAGGAGAGAGCAGTGTTCACTGAGATACACACAATACTCACACTGTAAACAGGAGAGAGCAGTGTTCACTGAGATACACACAATACTCACTGTAAACGGGAGAGAGCAGTGTTCACTGAGATACACAAAATACTCACACTGTAAACAGGAGAGAGCAGAGTTCACTGAGATACACACAATACTCACACTGTAAACAGGAGAGAGCAGAGTTCACTGAGATACACACAATACTCACACTGTAAACAGGAGAGAGCAGAGTTCACTGAGATACACACAATACTCACACTGCAAACAGGAGAGAGCAGAGTTCACTGAGATACACACAATACTCACTGTAAACAGGAGAGAGCAGTGTTCACTGAGATACACACAATACTCACTGTAAACAGGAGAGAGCGGAGTTCACTGAGATACACAAAATACTCACACTGTAAACAGGAGAGAGCAGTGTTCACTGAGATACACACAATACTCACTGTAAACAGGAGAGAGCAGAGTTCACTGAGATACACACAATACTCACACTGTAAACAGGAGAGAGCAGAGTTCACTGAGATACACACCATACTCACTGTAAACAGGAGAGAGCAGAGTTCACTGAGATACACACAATACTCACTGTAAACAGGAGAGAGCAGAGTTCACTGAGATACACACAATACTCACACTGTAAACAGGAGAGAGCAGTGTTCACTGAGATACACACAATACTCACTGTGAACAGGAGAGAGCAGAGTTCACTGAGATACACACAATACTCACTGTAAACAGGAGAGAGCAGAGTTCACTGAGATACACACAATACTCACTGTAAACAGGAGAGAGCAGTGTTCACTGAGATACACACAATACTCACTGTAAACAGGAGAGAGCAGTGTTCACTGAGATACACACAATACTCACACTGTAAACAGGAGAGAGCAGTGTTCACTGAGATACACACAATACTCACTGTAAACAGGAGAGAGCAGAGTTCACTGAGATACACACAATACTCACTGTAAACAGGAGAGAGCAGTGTTCACTGAGATACACACAATACTCACTGTAAACAGGAGAGAGCAGAGTTCACTGAGATACACACAATACTCACTGTAAACAGGAGAGAGCAGTGTTCACTGTGATACACACAATACTCACTGTAAACAGGAGAGAGCAGTGTTCACTGAGATACACACAATACTCACTGTAAACAGGAGAGAGCAGAGTTCACTGAGATACACACAATACTCACTGTAAACAGGAGAGAGCAGAGTTCACTGAGATACACAAAATACTCACACTGTAAACAGGAGAGAGCAGAGTTCACTGAGATACACACAATACTCACTGTAAACAGGAGAGAGCAGAGTTCACTGAGATACACACAATACTCACTGTAAACAGGAGAGAGCAGTGTTCACTGAGATACACAAAATACTCACACTGTAAACAGGAGAGAGCAGAGTTCACTGAGATACACACAATACTCACTGTAAACAGGAGAGAGCAGTGTTCACTGAGATACACAAAATACTCACACTGTAAACAGGAGAGAGCAGAGTTCACTGAGATACACACAATACTCACTGTAAACGGGAGAGAGCAGTGTTCACTGAGATACACAAAATACTCACACTGTAAACAGGAGAGAGCAGAGTTCACTGAGATACACACAATACTCACACTGTAAACAGGAGAGAGCAGAGTTCACTGAGATACACACAATACTCACTGTAAACAGGAGAGAGCAGTGTTCACTGAGATACACACAATACTCACTGTAAACAGGAGAGAGCAGAGTTCACTGAGATACACACAATACTCACTGTAAACAGGAGAGAGCAGAGTTCACTGAGATACACACAATACTCACACTGTAAACAGGAGAGAGCAGTGTTCACTGAGATACACACAATACTCACTGTAAACAGGAGAGAGCAGAGTTCACTGAGATACACACAAAACTCACTGTAAACAGGAGAGAGCAGTGTTCACTGAGATACACAAAATACTCACACTGTAAACAGGAGAGAGCAGAGTTCACTGAGATACACACAATACTCACTGTAAACAGGAGAGAGCAGAGTTCACTGAGATACACACAATACTCACTGTAAACAGGAGAGAGCAGTGTTCACTGAGATACACAAAATACTCACACTGTAAACAGGAGAGAGCAGAGTTCACTGAGATACACACAATACTCACTGTAAACAGGAGAGAGCAGTGTTCACTGAGATACACACAATACTCACTGTAAACAGGAGAGAGCAGAGTTCACTGAGATACACACAATACTCACACTGTAAACAGGAGAGAGCAGAGTTCACTGAGATACACACCATACTCACTGTAAACAGGAGAGAGCAGAGTTCACTGAGATACACACAATACTCACTGTAAACAGGAGAGAGCAGAGTTCACTGAGATACACACAATACTCACACTGTAAACAGGAGAGAGCAGTGTTCACTGAGATACACACAATACTCACTGTGAACAGGAGAGAGCAGAGTTCACTGAGATACACACAATACTCACTGTAAACAGGAGAGAGCAGAGTTCACTGAGATACACACAATACTCACTGTAAACAGGAGAGAGCAGTGTTCACTGAGATACACACAATACTCACTGTAAACAGGAGAGAGCAGTGTTCACTGAGATACACACAATACTCACACTGTAAACAGGAGAGAGCAGTGTTCACTGAGATACACACAATACTCACTGTAAACAGGAGAGAGCAGAGTTCACTGAGATACACACAATACTCACTGTAAACAGGAGAGAGCAGTGTTCACTGAGATACACACAATACTCACTGTAAACAGGAGAGAGCAGAGTTCACTGAGATACACACAATACTCACTGTAAACAGGAGAGAGCAGTGTTCACTGTGATACACACAATACTCACTGTAAACAGGAGAGAGCAGTGTTCACTGAGATACACACAATACTCACTGTAAACAGGAGAGAGCAGAGTTCACTGAGATACACACAATACTCACTGTAAACAGGAGAGAGCAGAGTTCACTGAGATACACAAAATACTCACACTGTAAACAGGAGAGAGCAGAGTTCACTGAGATACACACAATACTCACTGTAAACAGGAGAGAGCAGAGTTCACTGAGATACACACAATACTCACTGTAAACAGGAGAGAGCAGTGTTCACTGAGATACACAAAATACTCACACTGTAAACAGGAGAGAGCAGAGTTCACTGAGATACACACAATACTCACTGTAAACAGGAGAGAGCAGTGTTCACTGAGATACACAAAATACTCACACTGTAAACAGGAGAGAGCAGAGTTCACTGAGATACACACAATACTCACTGTAAACGGGAGAGAGCAGTGTTCACTGAGATACACAAAATACTCACACTGTAAACAGGAGAGAGCAGAGTTCACTGAGATACACACAATACTCACACTGTAAACAGGAGAGAGCAGAGTTCACTGAGATACACACAATACTCACTGTAAACAGGAGAGAGCAGTGTTCACTGAGATACACACAATACTCACTGTAAACAGGAGAGAGCAGAGTTCACTGAGATACACACAATACTCACTGTAAACAGGAGAGAGCAGAGTTCACTGAGATACACACAATACTCACACTGTAAACAGGAGAGAGCAGTGTTCACTGAGATACACACAATACTCACTGTAAACAGGAGAGAGCAGAGTTCACTGAGATACACACAAAACTCACTGTAAACAGGAGAGAGCAGTGTTCACTGAGATACACAAAATACTCACACTGTAAACAGGAGAGAGCAGAGTTCACTGAGATACACACAATACTCACTGTAAACAGGAGAGAGCAGAGTTCACTGAGATACACACAATACTCACTGTAAACAGGAGAGAGCAGTGTTCACTGAGATACACAAAATACTCACACTGTAAACAGGAGAGAGCAGAGTTCACTGAGATACACAAAATACTCACTGTAAACGGGAGAGAGCAGTGTTCACTGAGATACACAAAATACTCACACTGTAAACAGGAGAGAGCAGAGTTCACTGAGATACACACAATACTCACACTGTAAACAGGAGAGAGCAGAGTTCACTGAGATTCACACAATACTCACACTGTAACGAGAAAACAAGATACACACAATACAGAGCAAGAGTTCACTGACAATGAATTACTGAACCAGTGTTCACTGAGATACACACAATACTCACTGTAAACGGAGAGAGCAGTGTTCACTGAGATACACAAAATACTCACACTGTAAACAGGAGAGAGCAGAGTTCACTGAGATTCACACAATACTCACACTGTAAACAGGAGAGCAGAGTTCACTGAGATACACACAATACTCACTGTAAACGGGAGAGAGCAGTGTTCACTGAGATACACACAATACTCACTGTAAACGGGAGAGAGCAGTGTTCACTGAGATACACAAAATACTCACACTGTAAACAGGAGAGAGCAGAGTTCACTGAGATTCACACAATACTCACACTGTAAACAGGAGAGAGCAGAGTTCACTGAGATACACACAATACTCACACTGTAAACAGGAGAGAGCAGAGTTCACTGAGATACACACAATACTCACACTGTAAACAGGAGAGAACAGAGTTCACTGAGATACACACAATACTCACTGTAAACAGGAGAGAGCAGTGTTCACTGAGATACACACAATACTCACTGTAAACAGGAGAGAGCAGAGTTCACTGAGATACACAAAATACTCACACTGTAAACAGGAGAGAGCAGTGTTCACTGAGATACACACAATACTCACTGTAAACAGGAGAGAGCAGAGTTCACTGAGATACACACAATACTCACACTGTAAACAGGAGAGAGCAGAGTTCACTGAGATACACACCATACTCACTGTAAACAGGAGAGAGCAGAGTTCACTGAGATACACACAATACTCACTGTAAACAGGAGAGAGCAGAGTTCACTGAGATACACACAATACTCACACTGTAAACAGGAGAGAGCAGTGTTCACTGAGATACACACAATACTCACTGTGAACAGGAGAGAGCAGAGTTCACTGAGATACACACAATACTCACTGTAAACAGGAGAGAGCAGAGTTCACTGAGATACACACAATACTCACTGTAAACAGGAGAGAGCAGTGTTCACTGAGATACACACAATACTCACTGTAAACAGGAGAGAGCAGTGTTCACTGAGATACACACAATACTCACACTGTAAACAGGAGAGAGCAGTGTTCACTGAGATACACACAATACTCACTGTAAACAGGAGAGAGCAGAGTTCACTGAGATACACACAATACTCACTGTAAACAGGAGAGAGCAGTGTTCACTGAGATACACACAATACTCACTGTAAACAGGAGAGAGCAGAGTTCACTGAGATACACACAATACTCACTGTGAACAGGAGAGAGCAGTGTTCACTGTGATACACACAATACTCACTGTAAACAGGAGAGAGCAGTGTTCACTGAGATACACACAATACTCACTGTAAACAGGAGAGAGCAGAGTTCACTGAGATACACACAATACTCACTGTAAACAGGAGAGAGCAGAGTTCACTGAGATACACAAAATACTCACACTGTAAACAGGAGAGAGCAGAGTTCACTGAGATACACACAATACTCACTGTAAACAGGAGAGAGCAGAGTTCACTGAGATACACACAATACTCACTGTAAACAGGAGAGAGCAGAGTTCACTGAGATACACAAAATACTCACACTGTAAACAGGAGAGAGCAGTGTTGACTGAGATACACACAATACTCACACTGTAAACAGGAGAGAGCAGAGTTCACTGAGATACACACAATACTCACTGTAAACAGGAGAGAGCAGAGTTCACTGAGATACACACAATACTCACACTGTAAACAGGAGAGAGCAGTGTTCACTGAGATACACACAATACTCACACTGTAAACAGGAGAGAGCAGTGTTCACTGAGATACACACAATACTCACACTGTAAACAGGAGAGAGCAGAGTTCACTGAGATACACAAAATACTCACACTGTAAACAGGAGAGAGCAGTGTTCACTGAGATACACACAATACTCACACTGTAAACAGGAGAGAGCAGAGTTCACTGAGATACACAAAATACTCACACTGTAAACAGGAGAGAGCAGAGTTCACTGAGATACACACAATACTCACACTGTAAACAGGAGAGAGCAGTGTTCACTGAGATACACACAATACTCACTGTAAACAGGAGAGAGCAGAGTTCACTGAGATACACAAAATACTCACACTGTAAACAGGAGAGAGCAGAGTTCACTGAGATACACACAATACTCACTGTAAACAGGAGAGAGCAGAGTTCACTGAGATACACACAATACTCACACTGTAAACAGGAGAGAGCAGAGTTCACTGAGATACACACAATACTCACTGTAAACAGGAGAGAGCAGTGTTCACTGAGATACACACAATACTCACTGTAAACAGGAGAGAGCAGAGTTCACTGAGATACACAAAATACTCACACTGTAAACAGGAGAGAGCAGAGTTCACTGAGATACACACAATACTCACTGTAAACAGGAGAGAGCAGAGTTCACTGAGATACACAAAATACTCACACTGTAAACAGGAGAGAGCAGTGTTCACTGAGATACACACAATACTCACACTGTAAACAGGAGAGAGCAGAGTTCACTGAGATACACACAATACCCACTGTAAACAGGAGAGAGCAGAGTTCACTGAGATACACACAATACTCACACTGTAAACAGGAGAGAGCAGAGTTCACTGAGATACACAAAATACTCACACTGTAAACAGGAGAGAGCAGAGTTCACTGAGATACACACAATACTCACACTGTAAACAGGAGAGAGCAGAGTTCACTGAGATACACACAATACTCACTGTAAACAGGAGAGAGCAGAGTTCACTGAGATACACACAATACTCACTGTAAACAGGAGAGAGCAGAGTTCACTGAGATACACACAATACTCACTGTAAACAGGAGAGAGCAGTGTTCACTGAGATACACACAATACTCACACTGTAAACAGGAGAGAGCAGAGTTCACTGAGATACACACAATACTCACACTGTAAACAGGAGAGAGCAGTGTTCACTGAGATACACACAATACTCACTGTAAACAGGAGAGAGCAGAGTTCACTGAGATACACACAATACTCACTGTAAACAGGAGAGAGCAGTGTTCACTGAGATACACACAATACTCACACTGTAAACAGGAGAGAGCAGTGTTCACTGAGATACACACAATACTCACTGTAAACAGGAGAGAGCAGTGTTCACTGAGATACACAAAATACTCACACTGTAAACAGGAGAGAGCAGAGTTCACTGAGATACACACAATACTCACTGTAAACAGGAGAGAGCAGAGTTCACTGAGATACACACAATACTCACTGTAAACAGGAGAGAGCAGAGTTCACTGAGATACACACAATACTCACTGTAAACAGGAGAGAGCAGTGTTCACTGAGATACACAAAATACTCACACTGTAAACAGGAGAGAGCAGAGTTCACTGAGATACACACAATACTCACTGTAAACAGGAGAGAGCAGAGTTCACTGAGATACACACAATACTCACTGTAAACAGGAGAGAGCAGAGTTCACTGAGATACACACAATACTCACACTGTAAACAGGAGAGAGCAGAGTTCACTGAGATACACACAATACTCACTGTAAACAGGAGAGAGCAGTGTTCACTGAGATACACACAATACTCACACTGTAAACAGGAGAGAGCAGTGTTCACTGAGATACACACAATACTCACACTGTAAACAGGAGAGAGCAGAGTTCACTGAGATACACACAATACTCACACTGTAAACAGGAGAGAGCAGAGTTCACTGAGATACACACAATACTCACTGTAAACAGGAGAGAGCAGTGTTCACTGAGATACACAAAATACTCACACTGTAAACAGGAGAGAGCAGTGTTCACTGAGATACACACAATACTCACACTGTAAACAGGAGAGAGCAGAGTTCACTGAGATACACACAATACTCACTGTAAACAGGAGAGAGCAGAGTTCACTGAGATACACACAATACTCACTGTAAACAGGAGAGAGCAGTGTTCACTGAGATACACACAATACTCACACTGTAAACAGGAGAGAGCAGAGTTCACTGAGATACACACAATACTCACACTGTAAACAGGAGAGAGCAGTGTTCACTGAGATACACACAATACTCACACTGTAAACAGGAGAGAGCAGAGTTCACTGAGATACACACAATACTCACTGTAAACAGGAGAGAGCAGTGTTCACTGAGATACACACAATACTCACACTGTAAACAGGAGAGAGCAGAGTTCACTGAGATACACAAAATACTCACACTGTAAACAGGAGAGAGCAGTGTTCACTGAGATACACACAATACTCACACTGTAAACAGGAGAGAGCAGAGTTCACTGAGATACACACAATACTCACTGTAAACAGGAGAGAGCAGTGTTCACTGAGATACACACAATACTCACTGTAAACAGGAGAGAGCAGAGTTCACTGAGATACACACAATACTCACACTGTAAACAGGAGAGAGCAGAGTTCAGCTGAGATACACAGCAATACTCACACTGTAAACAGGAGAGAGCAGAGTTCACTGAGATACACAAAATACTCACACTGTAAACAGGAGAGAGCAGAGTTCACTGAGATACACACAATACTCACACTGTAAACAGGAGAGAGCAGAGTTCACTGAGATACACACAATACTCACACTGTAAACAGGAGAGAGCAGAGTTCACTGAGATACACAAAATACTCACACTGTAAACAGGAGAGAGCAGTGTTCACTGAGATACACACAATACTCACACTGTAAACAGGAGAGAGCAGAGTTCACTGAGATACACACAATACTCACTGTAAACAGGAGAGAGCAGAGTTCACTGAGATACACACAATACTCACACTGTAAACAGGAGAGAGCAGAGTTCACTGAGATACACAAAATACTCACACTGTAAACAGGAGAGAGCAGTGTTCACTGAGATACACACAATACTCACACTGTAAACAGGAGAGAGCAGAGTTCCCTGAGATACACAAAATACTCACACTGTAAACAGGAGAGAGCAGAGTTCACTGAGATACACAAAATACTCACACTGTAAACAGGAGAGAGCAGAGTTCACTGAGATACACACAATACTCACACTGTAAACAGGAGAGAGCAGAGTTCACTGAGATACACACAATACTCACACTGTAAACAGGAGAGAGCAGAGTTCACTGAGATACACACAATACTCACACTGTAAACAGGAGAGAGCAGAGTTCACTGAGATACACACAATACTCACTGTAAACAGGAGAGAGCAGAGTTCACTGAGATACACACAATACTCACTGTAAACAGGAGAGAGCAGTGTTCACTGAGATACACACAATACTCACTGTAAACAGGAGAGAGCAGAGTTCACTGAGATACACACAATACTCACACTGTAAACAGGAGAGAGCAGAGTTCACTGAGATACACACAATACTCACACTGTAAACAGGAGAGAGCAGAGTTCACTGAGATACACACAATACTCACACTGTAAACAGGAGAGAGCAGAGTTCACTGAGATACACACAATACTCACTGTAAACAGGAGAGAGCAGAGTTCACTGAGATACACACAATACTCACTGTAAACAGGAGAGAGCAGAGTTCACTGAGATACACACAATACTCACTGTAAACAGGAGAGAGCAGAGTTCACTGAGATACACACAATACTCACACTGTAAACAGGAGAGAGCAGAGTTCACTGAGATACACACAATACTCACTGTAAACAGGAGAGAGCAGAGTTCACTGAGATACACACAATACTCACTGTAAACAGGAGAGAGCAGAGTTCACTGAGATACACACAATACTCACTGTAAACAGGAGAGAGCAGAGTTCACTGAGATACACACAATACTCACACTGTAAACAGGAGAGAGCAGAGTTCACTGAGATACACACAAAACTCACTGTAAACAGGAGAGAGCAGAGTTCACTGAGATACACACAATACTCACACTGTAAACAGGAGAGAGCAGAGTTCACTGAGATACACACAATACTCACACTCTGTAAACAGGAGAGAGCAGAGTTCACTGAGATACACAAAATACTCACTGTAAACAGGAGAGAGCAGAGTTCACTGAGATACACACAATACTCACACTGTAAACAGGAGAGAGCAGAGTTCACTGAGATACACACAATACTCACTGTAAACAGGAGAGAGCAGAGTTCACTGAGATACACACAAAACTCACTGTAAACAGGAGAGAGCAGAGTTCACTGAGATACACACAATACTCACACTGTAAACAGGAGAGAGCAGAGTTCACTGAGATACACACAATACTCACACTGTAAACAGGAGAGAGCAGAGTTCACTGAGATACACACAATACTCACACTGTAAACAGGAGAGAGCAGAGTTCACTGAGATACACACAATACTCACTGTAAACAGGAGAGAGCAGAGTTCACTGAGATACACACAATACTCACTGTAAACAGGAGAGAGCAGAGTTCACTGAGATACACACAATACTCACACTGTAAACAGGAGAGAGCAGAGTTCACTGAGATACACACAATACTCACACTGTAAACAGGAGAGAGCAGAGTTCACTGAGATACACACAATACTCACTACTGTAAACAGGAGAGAGCAGAGTTCACTGAGATACACACAATACTCACT